>NW_018744071.1:0-165935 GCF_001683475.1 Chenopodium quinoa | reverse complement strand
ATGAAAGTCAAACACATTCAGACAAAGCTATTTGAATCGAATGAAAGTCAAATGCATTATACAAATCTAATTGAATCAAATGGAAGTAAAAAACATTCGAACAAAGCCAAATAAATCTAATGAAAGTCAAAACACATTCTAACAAAGCTTTTTGAATCAAATGAAAGTCAAATGCATTCAACAAAGCTAATTCAATCAAATGAAAGTCAAAAACATGTAAAAAAATCTAATTAAATCAAATGAAAGTCAAACACAAAAAAAAAAAGCTAATTAAATCAAATGAAAGTCAAAAACATGTAAAAAAATCTAATTAAATCAAATGAAAGTCAAAACAAAAAAAAAAAAAGCTAATTAAATCAAATGAAAGTCAAACATATTCAAACAAAGCTATTTGAATTAAATGAAAGTCAAATGCAATCTACAAAGCTAATTAAATCAAATGAAAGTTAAACGCATTCAAACAAACCTAATAGAATCAAATGAAAGACGAACACATTCAAACAGAGCTAATTGAATCAAATGAAAGTCAAATGCATTCAATAAAGCTAATTGAATCAAATGAAAGTCAAACACATTTAAACAATGCTAATTGAATCAAATTATAGTAAAACACATTCAAACAAACCTAATAGAATCAAATGAAAGTCAAACACATTCAAATAGAGCTAATTGAATCAAATGAAAGTCAAACACATTCAAACACAACTATTTGAATTAATTGAAAGTCAAATGCTTTCTACAAAGCTAATTGAATCAAATGAAAGTAAAAAACATTCCAAAAAAGCCAATTGAATCAAATGAAAGTCAAACACATTCAAACAAAGCTAATTGAATCAAATGAAAGTCAAACACATTCAAACAAAGCTGATTAGATCAAATGTAAGTCAAACACATTCAAACAGAGCTTTTTGAATCGAATTAAAGTCAAATGCATTTAACAAAGCTAATTAAATCAAACAAAAGTCAAAAACATTTAAAAAAAATCTAATTAAATCAAATGAAAGACAAACACATTCAGACAAAGCTATTTGAATCAAATGAAATTCAAATGCATTCTACAAATCTAATTGAATCAAATGAAAGGAAAAACATCTAAAAAATTCAAATTAAATCAATAAAAGGTCAAACACATTCAAACAAAACTATTTGAATCAAATGAAAGTCAAAAGCATTCTATAAAGCCAATTGAATCAAATGAAAGTCAAACACTTTCAAACAAAGCTAATTGAATCAAATGAAAGTCTAACACATTCAAAAAAACCTAATTGAATCAAATGAAAGTCAAATGCATTCAACAATGCTCATTGAATCAAATGAAAGTCAAAAACATCTAAAAAAATCTTATTTAATCAAATGAAAGTCAAACACATTCAGACAAAGCTATTTGAATCAAATGAAAGTCAAATTCATTCTACAAATCTAATTGAATGAAATGAAAGTAAAAAGCATTTGAACAAAGCCAATTGAATCAAACGAAAGTCAAACACATTCAAACAAACCTATCTGAATCAAATGAAAGTCAAACACATTCAAACAGTGCTAATTGAATAAAATGAAAGTCAAACACATTAAACTATTTGAATCAAGTGAAAGTCAAAAGCATTCTATAAATCTAATTGAATTAAATGAAAGTCAAACACATTCAAACAAAGCTAATTGAATCAAATGAAAGTAAAACACATTCAAACAAAACCTAATTGAATCAAATGAAAGTCAAAGATATTCAAACAGAGCTAATTGAAAAAATGAAAGTCAAACACATTCAAACAAAGGTAATTGAATCAAATGTAAGTCAAACACATCCAAACATAGCTTTTTGAATCAAATGAAAGTTAAATGCATTTAACAAAGCTAATTGAATGAAATGAAAGTCAAAAACATCTAAAAAACCTAATTAAATAAAATGAAAGTCAAACACATTCAGACAAAGCTATTTGAATCGAATGAAAGTCAAATGCATTCTACAAATCTATTTGAATCAAATGGAAGTAAAAAACAATCGAATAAAGCCAATTGAATCCAATGAAAGTCAAACACATTCAAACAAAGCTTTTTGAATCAATGAAAGTCAAATCCATTCAACAAAGCTAATTGAATCAAATGAAAGTAAAAAAAATCAAAAAAATCTAATTAAATCAAATGAAAGTCAAACAAAATAAAAAAAAGCTAATTAAATCAAATAAAGTTAAACACATTCAAACAAAGCTATTTTTAAATGAAAGTCAAATGCAATCTACAAAGCTAATTGAATCAAATGAAATTTAAACACATTCAAACAAACCTAATAGAATCAAATGAAAGACGAACACATTCAAATGAGCTAATTGAATCAAATAAAAGTCAAACCCATTCAAAAAGATCTTTTTGAATCAAATTAAGGTCAAATTTAATCTACAAAGCTAATTGAATCAATTGAAAGTTAAACACATTCAACAAAGCTATTTGAATGAAATGTAAGTCAAACACATTCAAATAGAGCTTTTTGAATCAAATGAAAGTCAAATGCATTCAACAAAGCTAATTGAATCAAACTAAAGTCAAAAATATCCAAAAAAAACCTAATTAAATCAAATGAAAGTCAATCACATTCAGACAAAGCTATTTGAATCAAATGAAAGTCAAATGCATTCTACAAAGTTAATTAAATCAAATGAAAGTCAAACACATTCAAACAAAGCTATTTGAATTAAATGAAAGTCAAATGCAATCTACAAAGCTAATTGAATCAAATGAAATTTAAACACATTCAAACAAACCTAATAGAATCAAATGAAAGACGAACACATTCAAAATGAGCTAATTGAATCAAATAAAAGTCAAACCCATTCAAAAAGATCTTTTGAATCAAATTAAGGTCAAATTTAATCTACAAAGCTAATTGAATCAATTGAAAGTTAAACACATTCAAACAAAGCTATTTGAATGAAATGTAAGTCAAACACATTCAAATAGAGCTTTTTGAATCAAATGAAAGTCAAACACATTCAAACAGTGCTAATTGAATAAAATGAAAGTCAAACACATTAAATTATTTGAATCAAGTGAAAGTCAAAAGCATTCTATAAATCTAATTGAAATAAATGAAAGTCAAACACATTCAAACAAAGCTAATTGAATCAAATGAAAGTAGAACACATTCAAACAAACCTGATTGAATCAAATGAAAGTCAAAGATATTCAAACAGAGCTAATTGAATCAAATGAAAGTCAAACACATTCAAACAAAGGTAATTGAATCAAATGTAAGTCAAACACATCCAAACAGAGCTTTTTGAAACAAATGAAAGTCAAATGCGTTTAACAAAGCTAATTGAATGAAATGAAAGTCAAAAACATCTAAAAAACCAAATTAAATCAAATGAAAGTCAAACACATTCAAACAAAGCTATTTAAATCGAATGAAAGTCAAATGCATTCTACAAATCTAATTGAATCAAATGGAAGTAAAAAACATTCGAACAAAGCCAAATAAATCTAATGAAAGTCAAACATTCTAACAAAGCTTTTTGAATCAAATGAAAGTCAAATGCATTCAACAAAGCTAATTGAATCAAATGAAAGTCAAAAACATGTAAAAAAAATCTAATTAAATCAAATGAAAGTCAAACACAATCAAATGAAAGTCAAAAACATGTAAAAATCTAATTAAATCAAATGAAAGTCAAACACAATAAAAAAAAAGCTAATTAAATCAAATGAAAGTCAAACATATTCAAACAAAGCTATTTGAATTAAATGAAAGTCAAATGCAATCTACAAAGCTAATTGAATCAAATGAAAGTTAAACGCATTCAAACAAACCTAATAGAATCAAAAGAAAGACGAACACATTCAAACAGAGCTAATTGAATCAAATGAAAGTCAAATGCATTCTATAAAGCTAATTGAATCAAATGAAAGTCAAACACATTTAAACAATGCTAATTGAATCAAATTATAGTAAAACACATTGAAACAAACCTAATAGAATCAAATGAAAGTCAAACACATTCAAATAGAGCTAATTGAATCAAATGAAAGTCAAACACATTCAAACACAGCTATTTGAATCAATTGAAAGTCAAATGCTTTCTACAAAGCTAATTGAATCAAATGAAAGTCAAAAACATTCCAAAAAAGCCAATTGAATCAAATGAAAGTCAAACACATTCAAACAAACCTAATTGAATCAAATGAAAGTCAAACACATTCAAACAAAGCTAATTGAATCAACTGAAAGTAAAACACATTCAAACAAAGCTGATTAGATCAAATGTAAGTCAAACACATTCAAACAGAGCTTTTTGAATCGAATTAAAGTCAAATGCATTCAACAAAGCTAATTAAATCAAACAAAAGTCAAAAAACATTTTAAAAAAATCTAATTAAATCAAATGAAAGACAAACACATTCAGACAAAGCTATTTGAATCAAATGAAATTCAAATGCATTCTACAAATCTAATTGAATCAAATGAAAGTAAAAACATCTAAAAAATTTAAATTAAATCAATAAAAGGTCAAACAATTCAAACAAAACTATTTGAATCAAATGAAAGTCAAAAAGCATTCTATAAAGCCAATTGAATCAAATGAAAGTCAAACACTTTCAAACAAAGCTAATTGAATCAAATGAAAGTCTTACACATTCAAACAAACCTAATTGAATCAAATGAAAGTCAAATGCATTCAACAAAGCTCATTGAATCAAATGAAAGTCAAAAACATCTAAAAAAAATCTAATTTAATCAAATGAAAGTCAAACACATTCAGACAAAGCTAGTTGAATCAAATGAAAGTCAAATGCATTCTACAAATCTAATTGAATGAAAAGGAAAGTAAAAAAACATTTGAACAAAGCCTATTGAATCAAATGAAAGTCAAACACATTCAAACAAACCTATCTGAATCAAATGAAAGTCAAACACATTCAAACAGTGCTAATTGAATAAAATGAAAGTCAAACACATTAAAAACTATTTAAATCAAGTGAAAGTCAAAAGCATTCTATAAATCTAATTGAATTAAATGAAAGTCAAACACATTCAAACAAAGCTAATTAAATCAAATGAAAGTAAAAACACATTCAAACAAACCTAATTGAATCAAATGAAAGTCAAAGATATTCAAACAGAGCTAATTGAATCAAATGAAAGTCAAACACATTCAAACAAAGGTAATTGAATCGAATGTAAGTCAAACACATCCAAACATAGCTTTTTGAATCAAATGAAAGTCAAATGCATTTAACAAAGCTAATTGAATGAAATGAAAGTCAAAAACATCTAAAAAACCTAATTAAATCAAATGAAAGTCAAACACATTCAGACAAAGCTATTTGAATCGAATGATAGTCAAATGCATTCTACAAATTTATTTGAATCAAATGGAAGTAAAAAACTATCGAATAAAGCCAATTGAATCCAATGAAAGTCAAACACATTCAAACAAAGCTTTTTGAATCAAATGAAAGTCAAATGCATTCAACAAAGCTAATTGAATCAAATGAAAGTAAAAAAACATCTAAAAAATCTAATTAAATCAAATGAAAGTCAACAAAATAAAAAAAGCTAATTAAATCAAATGAAAGTCAAACACATTCAAACAAAGCTATTTGAATTAAATGAAAGTCAAATGCAATCTACAAAGCTAATTGAATCAAAATGAAATTTAAACACATTCAAACAAACCTAATAGAATCAAATGAAAGTCCAACACATTCAAATAAAGCTAATTGAATCAAATAAAAGTCAAACCCATTCAAAAAGATCTTTTTGAATCAAAATAGGTCAAATTTAATCTACAAAGCTAATTGAATCAATTGAAAGTTAAACACATTCAAACAAAGCTATTTGAATGAAATGTAAGTCAAACACATTCAAACAGAGCTTTTTGAATCAAATGAAAGTCAAATGCATTCAACAAAGCTAATTGAATCAAATTAAAGTTAAAAATATCCAAAAAAAAACCTAATTAAATCAAATGAAAGTCAATCACATTCAGACAAAGCTATTTGAATCAAATGAAAGTCAAATGCATTCTACAAAGCTAATTAAATCAAATGAAAGTCAAAAACAGTCGAACAAAGCTAATTGAATCAAATGACAGTCAATCGCATTCAAACAAACCTAATTGAATCAAATGAAAGTCAAAATCATTCAAACAGAGCTAATTAAATAAAATGAAAGTCAAACACATTCAAAACGAGCTTTTTAAATCAAATGAGGGTCAAACGCAATCTACAAAGCTAATTGAATCAAATGAAAGTCAAACACATTGAAACAAAGCTAATTGGATAAAACTTAAGTCAAACACATTCAAATAGAGCTTTTTGAATAAAATGAAAGTCAAATGCGTTCAACAAAGCTAATTGAATCAAACGAAAGTCAAAAACATCTAAAAAAAATCTAATTAAAGCAAATGAAAGTCAAAACACATTCAGACTAAGCTATTTGTATCAACTGAAAGTCATATGCATTCTACAAATCTAATTGAATCAAATGAAAGTAAAAAACATCTAAAAAATTCAAATTAAATCAATAAAAGGTCAAACACATTGAAACAAAACTATTTTAATCAAATGAAAGTCAAATGCATTCTATAAAGGTAATTGAATCAAGTGAAAGTCAAACACATTCAAACAAAGCTAATTGAATCAAATGAAAATAAAACACATTAAAACAAACCTAATTTAATCAAATGAAAGTCAAACACATTCAAACAGAGCTAATTGAATCAAATGAAAGTCAAACACATTCAAAAAGAGTTTTTTGAATCAAATGAAGGTCAAATGCAATCTGCAAAACTAATTGAATCAAATGAAAGTCAAAGATATTCAAACAGAGCTAATTGAATCAAATGAAAGTCAAACACATTCAAACAA
Source organism: Chenopodium quinoa (assembly GCF_001683475.1). Taxonomy (NCBI): domain Eukaryota; kingdom Viridiplantae; phylum Streptophyta; class Magnoliopsida; order Caryophyllales; family Amaranthaceae; genus Chenopodium; species Chenopodium quinoa. The sequence goes on along the minus strand of NW_018744071.1, from coordinate 159,074 downwards.
AGGTAATTGAATCAAATGTAAGTCAAACACATCCAAACAGAGCTTTTTGAATCAAATGAAAGTCAAATGCATTTAACAAAGCTAATTGAATGAAATGAAAGTCAAAAACATCTAAAAAACCTAATTAAATCAAATGAAAGTTAAACACATTCAGACAAAGCTATTTGAATCGAATGAAAGTCAAATGCATTCTACAAATCTAATTGAATCAAATGGAAGTAAAAAACATTCGAACAAAGCCAAATAAATCTAATGAAAGTCAAACACATTCTAACAAAGCTTTTTGAATCAAATGAAAGTCAAATGCATTCAACAAAGCTAATTGAATCAAATGAAAGTCAAAAAACATGTAAAAAAAAATCTAATTAAATCAAATGAAAGTCAAACACAATAAAAAAAAGCTAATTAAATCAAATGAAAGTCAAAAACATGTAAAAAGATCTAATTAAATCAAATGAAAGTCAAACACAATAAAAAAAAAGCTAATTAAATCAAATGAAAGTCAAACATATTCAAACAAAGCTATTTGAATTAAATGAAAGTCAAATGCAATCTACAAAGCTAATTGAATCAAATGAAAGTTAAACGCATTCAAACAAACCTAATAGAATCAAATGAAAGACGAACACATTCAAACAGAGCTAATTGAATCAAATGAAAGTCAAATGCATTTTACAAAGCTAATTGAATCAAATGAAACTCAAAACACATTTAAACAATGCTAATTGAATTAAATTATAGTAAAACACATTCAAACAAACCTAATAGAATCAAATGAAAGTCAAACACATTCAAATAGAGCTAATTGAATCAAATGAAAGTCAAACACATTCAAACACAGCTATTTGAATCAATTGAAAGTCAAATGCTTTCTACAAAGCTAATTGAATCAAATGAAAGTCAAAAACATTCCAAAAAAGCCAATTGAATCAAATGAAAGTCAAACACATTCAAACAAACCTAATTGAATCAAATGAAAGTCAAACACATTCAAACAAAGCTAATTGAATCAAATGAAAGTCAAACACATTCAAACAAAGCTGATTAGATCAAATGTAAGTCAAACACATTCAAACAGAGCTTTTTGAATCGAATTAAAGTCAAATGCATTCAACAAAGCTAATTAAATCAAACAAAAGTCAAAAACATTTAAAAAAAATCTAATTAAATCAAATGAAAGACAAACACATTCAGACAAAGCTATTTGAATCAAATGAAATTCAAATGCATTCTACAAATCTAATTGAATCAAATGAAAGGAAAAACATCTAAAAATTTTAAATTAAATCAATAAAAGGTCAAACACATTCAAACAAAACTATTTGAATCAAATGAAAGTCAAAAGCATTCTATAAAGCCAATTGAATCAAATGAAAGTCAAACACTTTCAAACAAAGCTAATTGAATCAAATGAAAGTCTAACACATTCAAACAAACCTAATTGAATCAAATGAAAGTCAAATGCATTCAACAAAGCTTATTGAATCAAATGAAAGTCAAAAACATCTAAAAAAATCTAATTTAATCAAATGAAAGTCAAACACATTCAGACAAAGCTATTTGAATCAAATGAAAGTCAAATGCATTCTACAAATCTAATTGAATGAAAAGAAAGTAAAAAACATTTGAACAAAGCCAATTGAATCAAATGAAAGTCAAACACATTCAAACAAACCTATCTGAATCAAATGAAAGTCAAACACTTTCAAACAGTGCTAATTGAATAAAATGAAAGTCAAACACATTAAACTATTTGAATCAAGTGAAAGTCAAAAGCATTCTATAAATCTAATTGAATTAAATGAAAGTCAAACACATTCAAACAAAGCTAATTGAATCAAATGAAAGTAAAACACATTCAAACAAACCTAATTGAATCAAATGAAAGTCAAAGATATTCAAACAGAGCTAATTGAATCAAATGAAAGTCAAACACATTCAAACAAAGGTAATTGAATCAAATGTAAGTCAAACACATCCAAACATAGCTTTTTGAATCAAATGAAAGTCAAATGCATTTAACAAAGCTAATTGAATGAAATGAAAGTCAAAAACATCTAAAAAACCTAATTAAATCAAATGAAAGTCAAACACATTCAGACAAAGCTATTTGAATCGAATGAAAGTCAAATGCATTCTACAAATCTATTTGAATCAAATGGAAGTAAAAAACAATCGAATAAAGCCAATTGAATCCAATGAAAGTCAAACACATTCAAACAAAGCTTTTTGAATCAAATGAAAGTCAAATGCATTCAACAAAGCTAATTGAATCAAATGAAAGTAAAAAACATCTAAAAAAATCTAATTAAATCAAATGAAAGTCAAACAAAATAAAAAAAAGCTAATTAAATCAAATGAAAGTCAAACACATTCAAACAAAGCTATTTGAATTAAAAGAAAGTCAAATGCAATCTACAAAGCTAATTGAATCAAATGAAATTTAAACACATTCAAACAAACCTAATAGAATCAAATGAAAGACGAACACATTCAAAATGAGATAATTGAATCAAATAAAAGTCAAACCCATTCAAAAAGATCTTTTTGAATCAAATTAAGGTCAAATTTAATCTACAAAGCTAATTGAATCAATTGAAAGTTAAACACATTCAAACAAAGCTATTTGAATGAAATGTAAGTCAAACACATTCAAACAGAGCTTTTTGAATCAAATGAAAGTCAAATGCATTCAACAAAGGTAATTGAATCAAATGTAAGTCAAACACATCCAAACATAGCTTTTTGAATCAAATGAAAGTCAAATGCATTTAACAAAGCTAATTGAATGAAATGAAAGTCAAAAACATCTAAAAAACCTAATTAAATCAAATAAAAGTCAAACACATTCAGACAAAGCTATTTGAATCGAATGAAAGTCAAATGCATTCTACAAATCTATTTGAATCAAATGAAAGTAAAAAACATCTAAAAAAATCTAATTAAATCAAATGAAAGTCAAACAAAATAAAAAAAAAACTAATTAAATCAAATGAAAGTCAAACACATTCAAACAACGCTATTTGAATTAAATGAAAGTCAAATGCAATCTACAAAGCTAATTGAATCAAATGAAATTCAAACACATTCAAACAAACCTAATAGAATCAAATGAAAGACGAACACATTCAAAATGAGCTAATTGAATCAAATAAAAGTCAAACCCATTCTAAAAGATCTTTTTGAATCAAATTAAGGTCAAATTTAATCTACAAAGCTAATTGAATCAATTGAAAGTTAAACACATTCAAACAAAGCTATTTGAATGAAATGTAAGTCAAACACATTCAAACAGAGCTTTTTGAATCAAATGAAAGTCAAATGCATTCAACAAAGCTAATTGAATCAAATTAAAGTCAAAAATATCCAAAAATACCTAATTAAATCAAATGAAAGTCAATCACATTCAGACAAAGCTATTTGAATCAAATGAAAGTCAAATGCATTCTACAAAGCTAATTAAATCAAATGAAAGTCAAAAACATTCGAACAAAGCCAATTGAATCAAATGAAAGTCAAACATATTCAACAAACCTAATTGAATCAAATGAAAGTCAAAATCATTCAGACAGAGCTAATTAAATAAAATGAAAGTCAAACACATTCAAAACGAGCTTTTTGAATCAAATGAAGGTCAAATGCAATTTACAAAGCTAATTGAATCAAATGAAAGTCAAACACATTGAAACAAAGCTAATTGGATAAAACTTAAGTCAAACACATTCAAATAGAGCTTTTTGAATAAAATGAAAGTCAAAAACAACTAAAAAAATCTAATTAAATCAAATGAAAGTCAAACACATTCAGACAAAGCTATTTGTATCAACTGAAAGTCATATGCATTCTACAAATCTAATTGAATCAAATGAAAGTAAAAAACATCTAAAAAATTCAAATTAAATCAATAAAAGGTCAAACACATTCAAACAAAACTATTTGAATCAAATGAAAGTCAAATGCATTTTATAAAGCTAATTGAATCAAATGAAAGTCAAACACATTCAAACAAAGCTAATTGAATCAAATGAAAGTAAAACTCAGTAAAACAAACCTAATTGAATCAAATGAAAGTCAAACACATTTAAACATAGCTAATTGAATCAAACGAAAGTCAAAAACATTCAAAAAGAGTTTTTTGAATCAAATGAAGGTCAAATGCAATCTGCAAAGCTAATCAAATCAAATGAAAGTCAAACACATTAAAACAAACCTAATTGAATCAGAAGAAAGTCAAACACATTCAAACAAACCTAATTGAATCAAATGAAAGTCAAACACATTCAAAAAGAGTTTTTTGAATCAAATGAAAGTCAAATGCATTCAACAAAGCTCATTGAATCAAATGAAAGTCAAAAACAACAAAAAAAATCTAATTAAATCAAATGAAAGTCAAACACATTTAGACAAAGCTATTTGAATCAAATGAAAGTCAAATGCATTCTACAAATCTAATTGAATCAAATGAAAGTAAAAAACATTTGAACAACGCCAATTGAATCAAATGAAAGTCAAACACATTCAAACAAACCTAATTGAATCAAATGAAAGTCAAACACATTCAAACAAAGCTAATTGAATCAAATGAAAGTAAAACACATTAAAACAAACCTAATTGAATCAAATGAAAGTCAAACACATTCAAACAGAGCTAATTGAATCAAATGAAAGTCAAACACATTCAAAAAGAGTTTTTTGAATCAAATGAAGGTCAAATGCAATCTGCAAAGCTAATCAAATCAAATGAAAGTCAAACACATTCAAACAGTGCTAATTGAATAAAATGAAAGTCAAACACATTAAACTATTTGAATCAAGTGAAAGTCAAAAGCATTCTATAAATCTAATTGAATTAAATGAAAGTCAAACACATTCAAACAAAGCTAATTGAATCAAATGAAAGTAAAACTCATTCAAACAAACCTGATTGAATCAAATGAAAGTCAAAGATATTCAAACAGAGCTAATTGAATCAAATGAAAGTCAAACACATTCAAACAAAGATAATTGAATCAAATGTAAGTCAAATACATTCAAACAAAGCTTTTTGAATCAAATGAAAGTCAAATGCATTCAACAAAGCTCATTGAATCAAATGAAAGTCAAAAACAACAAAAAAAATCTAATTAAATCAAATGAAAGTCAAACACATTCAGACAAAGCTGTTTGAATCAAATGAAAGTCAAATGCATTCTACAAATCTAATTGAATCAAATGAAAGTAAAAAACATTTGAACAAAGCCAATTGAAAAAATGAAAGTCAAACACATTCAAACAAACCTAATTGAATCAAATGAAAGTCAAACACATTCAAACAAAGCTAATTGAATCAAATGAAAGTAAAACACATTAAAACAAACCTAATTGAATCAAATGAAAGTCAAACACATTCAAACAGAGCTAATTGAATCAAATGAATGTCAAACACATTCAAAAAGAGTTTTTTGAATCAAATGAAGGTCAAATGCAATCTGCCAAGCTAATCAAATCAAACGAAAGTCAAACACATTCAAACAGTGCTAATTGAATAAAATGAAAGTCAAACACATTCAAACAAAGCTAATTGAATCAAATGAAAGTAAAACACATTCAAACAAACCTGATTGAATCAAATGAAAGTCAAATATATTCAAACAGAGCTAATTGAATCAAATGAAAGTCAAACACATTCAAACAAAGGTAATTGAATTAAATGTAAGTCAAACACATCCAAACAGAGCTTTTTGAATCAAATGAAAGTCAAATGCATTTAACAAAGCTAATTGAATGAAATGAAAGTCAAAAACATCTAAAAAACCTAATTAAATCAAATGAAAGTCAAACACATTCAGACAAAGCTATTTGAATCGAATGAAAGTCAAATGCATTCTACAAATCTAATTGAATCAAATGGAAGTAAAAAACATTCGAACAAAGCCAAATAAATCTAATGAAAGTCAAACACATTCTAACAAAGCGTTTTGAATCAAATGAAAGTCAAATGCATTCAACAAAGCTAATTGAATCAAATGAAAGTCAAAAACATGTAAAAAAAATCTAATTAAATCAAATGAAAGTCAAACACAATATAAAAAAGCTAATTAAATCAAATGAAAGTCAAAAACATGTAAAAAGATCTAATTAAATCAAATGAAAGTCAAACACAATAAAAAAAAGCTAATTAAATCAAATGAAAGTCAAACATATTCAAACAAAGCTATTTGAATTAAATGAAAGTCAAATGCAATCTACAAAGCTAATTGAATCAAATGAAAGTTAAACGCATTCAAACAAACCTAATAGAATCAAATGAAAGACGAACACATTCAAACAGAGCTAATTAAATCAAATGAAAGTCAAATGCATTCTATAAAGCTAATTGAATCAAATGAAAGTCAAACACATTTAAACAATGCTAATTGAATCAAATTATAGTAAAACACATTCAAACAAACCTAATAGAATCAAATGAAAGTCAAACACATTCAAATAGAGCTAATTGAATCAAATGAAAGTCAAACACATTCAAACACAGCTATTTGAATCAATTGAAAGTCAAATGCTTTCTACAAAGCTAATTGAATCAAATGAAAGTCAAAAACATACCAAAAAAGCCAATTGAATCAAATGAAAGTCAAACACATTCAAACAAACCTAATTGAATCAAATGAAAGTCAAACACATTCAAACAAAGCTAATTGAATCAAATGAAAGTCAAACACATTCAAAAAGAGTTTTTTGAATCAAATGAAGGTCAAATGCAATCTGCAAAGCTAATCAAATCAAATGAAAGTCAAACACATTCAAACAAAGCTAATTGAATCAAATGTAAGTCAAATACATTCAAACAAAGCTTTTTGAATCAAATGAAAGTCAAATGCATTCAACAAAGCTCATTGAATCAAATGAAAGTCAAAAACAACAAAAAAAATCTAATTAAATCAAATGAAAGTCAAACACATTCAGACAAAGCTATTTGAATCAAATGAAAGTCAAATGCATTCTACAAATCTAATTGAATCAAATGAAAGTAAAAAACATTTGAACAAAGCCAATTGAATCAAATGAAAGTCAAACACATTCAAACAAACCTAATTGAATCAAATGAAAGTCAAACACATTCAAACAAAGCAAATTGAATCAAATGAAAGTAAAACACATTAAAACAAACCTAATTGAATCAAATGAAAGTCAAACACATTCAAACAGAGCTAATTGAATCAAATGAAAGTCAAACACATTCAAAAAGAGTTTTTTGAATCAAATGAAGGTCAAATGCAATCTGCAAAGCTAATCAAATCAAATGAAAGTCAAACACATTCAAACAAAGCTAATTGAATCAAATGTAAGTCAAATACATTCAAACAAAGCTTTTTGAATCAAATGAAAGTCAAATGCATTCAACAAAGGTCATTGAATCAAATGAAAGTCAAAAACATCTAAAAAAATCCAATTAAATCAAATGAAAGTCAAACACATTCAGACAAAGCTATTTGAATCAAATGAAAGTCAAATGCATTCTACAAATCTAATTGAATAAAATTAAAGTCAAAAATATCCAAAAAAAACCTAATTAAATCAAATGAAAGTCAATCACATTCAGACAAAGCTATTTGAATCAAATGAAAGTCAAATGCATTCTACAAAGCTAATTAAATCAAATGAAAGTAAAAAACATTCGAACAAAGCCAATTGATTCAAATGAAAGTCAAACACATTCAAACAAACCTAATTGAATCAAATGAAAGTCAAAATCATTCAAACAGAGCGAATTAAATAAAATGAAAGTCAAACACATTCAAAAAGAGCTTTTTGAATCAAATGAAGGTCAAACGCAATTTACAAAGCTTATTGAATCAAATGAAAGTCAAACACATTGAAACAAAGCTAATTGGATAAAAGTTAAGTCAAACACATTCAAATAGAGCTTTTTGAGTAAAATGAAAGTCAAATGCGTTCAACAAAGCTAATTGAATCAAACGAAAGTCAAAAACATCTAAAAAAATCTAATTAAATAAAATGAAAGTCAAACACATTCAGACAAAGCTATTTGTATCAACTGAAAGTCATATGCATTCTACAAATCTAATTGAATCAAATGAAAGTAAAAAACATCTAAAAAATTCAAATTAAATCAAATAAAGGTCAAAAACATTTGAACAAAGCCAATTGAATCAAATGAAAATCAAACACATTCAAACAAACCTAATTGAATCAAATGAAAGTCAAACACATTCAAACAAAGCTAATTGAATCAAATGAAAGTAAAACACATTAAAACAAACCTAATTGAATCAAATGAAAGTCAAACACATTCAAACAGAGCTAATTGAATCAAATGAAAGTCAAACACATTCAAAAAGAGTTTTTTGAATCAAATGAAGGTCAAATGCAATCTGCAAAGCTAATCAAATCAAATGAAAGTCAAAAACATTCCAAAAAAGCCAATTGAATCAAATGAAAGTCAAACACATTCAAACAAACCTAATTGAATCAAATGAAAGTCAAACACATTCAAACAAAGCTAATTGAATCGAATGAAAGTCAAACACATTCAAAAAGAGTTTTTTGAATCAAATGAAGGTCAAATGCAATCTGCAAAGCTAATCAAATCAAATGAAAGTCAAACACATTCAAACAAAGCTAATTGAATCAAATGTAAGTCAAATACATTCAAACAAAGCTTTTTGAATCAAATGAAAGTCAAATGCATTCCACAAAGCTCATTGAATCAAATGAAAGTCTAAAACAACTAAAAAAATCTAATTAAATCAAATGAAAGTCACACACATTCAGACAAAGCTATTTGAATCAAATGAAAGTCAAATGCATTCTACAAATCTAATTGAATCAAATGAAAGTAAAAAACATTTGAACAAAGCCAATTGAATCAAATGAAAGTCAAACACATTCAAGCAAACCTAATTGAATCAAATGAAAGTCAAACACATTCAAACAAACCTAATTGAATCAAATGAAAGTAAAACACATTAAAACAAACCTAATTGAATCAAATGAAAGTCAAACACATTCAAACAGAGCTAATTGAATCAAATGAAAGTCAAACACATTCAAAAAGAGTTTTTTGAATCAAATGAAGGTCAAATGCAATCTGCAAAGCTAATCAAATCAAATGAAAGTCAAACACATTCAAACAAAGCTAATTGAATCAAATGTAAGTCAAATACATTCAAACAAAGCTTTTTGAATCAAATGAAAGTCAAATGCATTCAACAAAGGTCATGGAATCAAATGAAAGTCAAAAACATCTAAAAAAATCCAATTAAATCAAATGAAAGTCAAACACATTCAGACAAAGCTATTTGAATCTAATGAAAGTCAAATGCATTCTACAAATCTAATTGAATGAAATGAAAGTAAAAAACATTTGAACAAAGCCAATTGAATCAAATGAAAGTCAAACACATTCAAACAAACCTATCTGAATCAAATGAAAGTCAAACACATTCAAACAGTGCTAATTAAATAAAATGAAAGTCAAACACATTAAACTATTTGAATCAAGTGAAAGTCAAAAGCATTCTATAAATCTAATTGAATTAAATGAAAGTCAAACACATTCAAACAAAGCTAATTGAATCAAATGAAAGTAAAACACATTCAAACAAACCTAATTGAATCAAATGAAAGTCAAAATCATTCAAACAGAGCTAATTAAATAAAATGAAAGTCAAACACATTCAAAAAGAGCTTTTCGAATCAAATGAAGGTCAAACACAATCTACAAAGCTAATTGAATCAAATGAAAGTCAAACACATTGAACAAAGCTAATTGGATAAAACTTAAGTCAAACACATTCAAATAGAGCTTTTTGAATAAAATGAAAGTCAAATGCGTTCAACAAAGCTAATTGAATCAAACGAAAGTCAAAAACATCTAAAAAAATCTAATTAAATAAAATGAAAGTCAAACACATTCAGACAAAGCTATTTGAATCGAATGAAAGTCAAATGCATTCTAGAAATCTATTTGAATCAAATGGAAGTAAAAAACAATCGAATAAAGCCAATTGAATCCAATGAAAGTCAAGCACATTCAAACAAAACTTTTTGAATCTAATGAAAGTCAAATGCATTCAACAAAGCTAATTGAATCAAATGAAAGTCAAAAACATCTAAAAAAATCTAATTAAATCAAATGAAAGTCAAACAAAATAAAAAAAAGCTAATTAAATCAAATGAAAGTCAAACACATTCAAACAAAGCTATTTGAATTAAATGAAAGTCAAATGCAATCTACAAAGCTAATTGAATCAAATGAAATTTAAACACATTCAAACAAACCTAATAGAATCAAATGAAAGACGAACACATTCAAAATGAGCTAATTGAATCAAATAAAAGTCAAACCCATTCAACAAGATCTTTTTGAATCAAATAAAGGTCAAATTTGATCTACAAAGCTAATTGAATCAATTGAAAGTTAAACACATTCAAATAAAGCTATTTGAATGAAATGTAAGTCAAACACGATCAAACAGAGCTTTTTGAAACAAATGAAAGTCAAATGCATTCAACAAAGCTAATTGAATCAAATTAAAGTCAAAAATATCCAAAAAAAACCTAATTAAATCAAATGAAAGTCAATCACATTCAGACAAAGCTATTTGAATCAAATGAAAGTCAAATGCATTCTACAAAGCTAATTAAATCAAATGAAAGTAAAAAACATTCGAACAAAGCCAATTGAATCAAATGAAAGTCAAACACATTCAAACAAACCTAATTGAATCAAATGAAAGTCAAAATCATTCAAACAGAGCTAATTAAATAAAATGAAAGTCAAACACATTCAAAACGAGCTTTTTGAATCAAATGAAGGTCAAACGCAATCTACAAAGCTAATTGAATCAAATGAAAGTCAAACACATTGAACAAAGCTAATTGGATAAAACTTAAGTCAAACACATTCAAATAGAGCTTTTTGAATAAAATGAAAGTCAAATGCGTTCAACAAAGCTAATTGAATCAAACGAAAGTCAAAAACATCTAAAAAATCTAATTAAATAAAATGAAAGTCAAACACATTCAGACAAAGCTATTTGAATCGAATGAAAGTCAAATGCATTCTACAAATCTATTTGAATCAAATGGAAGTAAAAAACAATCGAATAAAGCCAATTGAATCCAATGAAAGTCAAACACATTCAAACAAAACTTTTTGAATCAAATGAAAGTCAAATGCATTCAACAAAGCTAATTGAATCAAATGAAAGTCAAAAACATCTAAAAAAATCTAATTAAATCAAATGAAAGTCAAACAAAATAAAAAAAAGCTAATTAAATCAAATGAAAGTCAAACACATTCAAACAAAGCTATTTGAATTAAATGAAAGTCAAATGCAATCTACAAAGCTAATTGAATCAAATGAAATTTAAACACATTCAAACAAACCTAATAGAATCAAATGAAAGACGAACACATTCAAAATGAGCTAATTGAATCAAATAAAAGTCAAACCCATTCAAAAAGATCTTTTTGAATCAAATTACGGTCAAATTTAATTTACAAATCTAATTGAATCTATTGAAAGTTAAACACATTCAAACAAAGCTATTTGAATGAAATGTAAGTCAAACACATTCAAACAGAGCTTTTTGAAACAAATGAAAGTCAAATGCATTCAACAAAGCTAATTGAATCAAATTAAAGTAAAAAATATCCAAAAAAAAACCTAATTAAATCAAATGAAAGTCAATCACATTCAGACAAAGCTATTTGAATCAAATGAAAGTCAAATGCATTCTACAAAGCTAATTAAATCAAATGAAAGTAAAAAACATTCGAACAAAGCCAATTGAATCAAATGAAAGTCAAACACATTCAAACAAACCTAATTGAATCAAATGAAAGTCAAAATCATTCAAACAGAGCTAAATAAATAAAATGAAAGTCAAACACATTCAAAACGAGCTTTTTTGAATCAAATGAAGGTCAAACGCAATCTACAAAGCTAATTGAATCAAATGAAAGTCAAACACATTGAACAAAGCTAATTGGATAAAACTTAAGTCAAACACATTCAAATAGAGCTTTTTGTATAAAATGAAAGTCAAATGCGTTCAACAAAGCTAATTGAATCAAACGAAAGTCAAAAACATCTAAAAAAATCTAATTAAATAAAATGAAAGTCAAACACATTCAGACAAAGCTATTTGAATCGAATGAAAGTCAAATGCATTCTAGAAATCTATTTGAATCAAATGGAAGTAAAAAACAATCGAATAAAGCCAATTGAATCCAATGAAAGTCAAACACATTCAAACAAAACTTTTTGAATCAAATGAAAGTCAAATGCATTCAACAAAGCTAATTGAATCAAATGAAAGTCAAAAACATCTAAAAAAATCTAATTAAATCAAATGAAAGTCAAACAAAATAAAAAAAACCTAATTAAATCAAATGAAAGTCAAACACATTCAAACAAAGCTATTTGAATTAAATGAAAGTCAAATGCAATCTACAAAGCTAATTGAATCAAATGAAATTTAAACACATTCAAACAAACCTAATAGAATCAAATGAAAGACGAACACATTCAAAATGAGCTAATTGAATCAAATAAAAGTCAAACCCATTCAAAAAGATCTTTTTGAATCAAATTACGGTCAAATTTAATCTACAAATCTAATTGAATCTATTGAAAGTTAAACACATTCAAACAAAGCTATTTGAATGAAATGTAAGTCAAACACATTCAAACAGAGCTTTTTGAAACAAATGAAAGTCAAATGCATTCAACAAAGCTAATTGAATCAAATTAAAGTAAAAAATATCCAAAAAAAACCTAATTAAATCAAATGAAAGTCAATCACATTCAGACAAAGCTATTTGAATCAAATGAAAGTCAAATGCATTCTACAAAGCTAATTAAATCAAATGAAAGTAAAAAACATTCGAACAAAGCCAATTGAATCAAATGAAAGTCAAACACATTCAAACAAACCTAATTGAATCAAATGAAAGTCAAAATCATTCAAACAGAGCTAATTAAATAAAATGAAAGTCAAACACATTCAAAACGAGCTTTTTGAATCAAATGAAGGTCAAACGCAATCTACAAAGCTAATTGAATCTAATGAAAGTCAAACACATTGAACAAAGCTAATTGGATAAAACTTAAGTCAAACACATTCAAATAGAGCTTTTTGAATAAAATGAAAGTCAAATGCGTTCAACAAAGCTAATTGAATCAAACGAAAGTCAAAAACATCTAAAAAAATGTAATTAAATAAAATGAAAGTCAAACACATTCAGACAAAGCTATTTGAATCGAATGAAAGTCAAATGCATTCTACAAATCTATTTGAATCAAATGGAAGTAAAAAACAATCGAATAAAGCCAATTGAATCCAATGAAAGTCAAACACATTCAAACAAAACTTTTTGAATCAATTGAAAGTCAAATGCATTCAACAAAGCTAATTGAATCAAATGAAAGTCAAAAACATCTAAAAAAATCTAATTAAATCAAATGAAAGTCAAACAAAATAAAAAAAAGCTAATTAAATCAAATGAAAGTCAAACACATTCAAACAAAGCTATTTGAATTAAATGAAAGTCAAATGCAATCTACAAAGCTAATTGAATCAAATGAAATTTAAACACATTCAAACAAACCTAATAGAATCAAATGAAAGACGAACACATTCAAAATGAGCTAATTGAATCAAATAAAAGTCAAACCCATTCAAAAAGATCTTTTTGAATCAAATTACGGTCAAATTTAACCTACAAATCTAATTGAATCAATTGAAAGTTAAACACATTCAAACAAAGCTATTTGAATGAAATGTAAGTCAAACACATTCAAACAGAGCTTTTTGAAACAAATGAAAGTCAAATGCATTCAACAAAGCTAATTGAATCAAATTAAAGTAAAAAATATCCAAAAAAAACCTAATTAAATCAAATGAAAGTCAATCACATTCAGACAAAGCTATTTGAATCAAATGAAAGTCAAATGCATTCTACAAAGCTAATTAAATCAAATGAAAGTAAAAAACATTCGAACAAAGCCAATTGAATAAAATGAAAGTCAAACACATTCAAACAAACCTAATTGAATCAAATGAAAGTCAAACACATTCAAACAAAGCTAATTGAATCAAATGAAAGTAAAACACATTAAAACAAACCTAATTGAATCAAATGAAAGTCAAACACATTCAAACAGAGAAAATTGAATCAAATGAAAGCCAAACACATTGAAACAAAGCTAATTGGATAAAACTTAAGTCAAACACATTCAAATAGAGCTTTTTGAATAAAATGAAAGTCAAATGCGTTCAACAAAGCTAATTGAATCAAACGAAAGTCAAAAACATCTAAAAAAATCTAATTAAATCAAATGAAAGTCAAACACATTCACACAAAGCTATTTGTATCAACTGAAAGTCATATGCATTCTACAAATCTAATTGAATCAAATGAAAGTAAAAAACATCTAAAAAATTCAAATTAAATCAACTAAAGGTCAAACACATTCAAACAAAACTATTTGAATTAAATGAAAGTCAAATGCATTCTATAAAGCTAATTGAATCAAATGAAAGTCAAACACATTCAAACAAAGCTAATTGAATCAAATGAAAGTAAATTACATTAAAACAAACCTAATTGAATCAAATGAAAGTCAAACACATTCAAACAGAGCTAATTGAATCAAATGAAAGTCAAACACATTCAAAAAGAGTTTTTTGAATCAAATGAAGGTCAAATGCAATCTGCAAAGCTAATCAAATCAAATGAAAGTCAAACACATTCAAACAAAGCTAATTGAATCAAATGTAAGTCAAATACATTTAAACAAAGCTTTTTGAATCAAATGAAAGTCAAATGCATTCAACAAAGCTCATTGAATCAAATGAAAGTAAAAAACAACAAAAAAAATCTAATTAAATCAAATGAAAGTCAAACACATTCAGACAAAGCTATTTGAATCAAATGAAAGTCAAATGCATTCTACAAATCTAATTGAATCAAATGAAAGTAAAAAACATTTGAACAAAGCCAATTAAATCAAATGAAAGTCAAACACCTTCAAGCAAACCTAATTGAATCAAATGAAAGTCAAACACATTCAAACAAACCTAATTGAATCAAATGAAAGTCAAACACATTCAAACAGAGCTAGTTGAATCAAATGAAAGTCAAACACATTCAAAAAGAGTTTTTTGAATCAAATGAAGGTCAAATGCAATTTGCAAAGCTAATCAAATCAAATGAAAGTCAAACACATTCAAACAAAGCTAATTGAATCAAATGTAAGTCAAATACATTTAAACAAAGCTTTTTGAATCAAATGAAAGTCAAATGCATTCAACAAAGGTCATTGAATCAAATGAAAGTCAAAAACATCTAAAAAAATCCAATTAAATCAAATGAAAGTCAAACACATTCAGACAAAGCTATTTGAATTAAATGAAAGTCAAATGCATTCTACAAATCTAATTGAATGAAATGAAAGTAAAAAACATTTGAACAAAGCCAATTGAATCAAATGAAAGTCAAACACATTCAAACAAACCTATCTGAATCAAATGAAAGTCAAACACATTCAAACAGTGTTAATTGAATAAAATGAAAGTCAAACACATTCAAAAAGAGCTTTTTGAATCAAATGAAGGTCAAACGCAATCTACAAAGCTAATTGAATCAAATGAAAGTCAAACACATTGAAACAAAGCTAATTGGATAAAACTTAAGTCAAACACATTCAAATTGAGCTTTTTGAATAAAATGAAAGTCAAATGCGTTCAACAAAGCTAATTGAATCAAACGAAAGTCAAAAACATCTAAAAAAATCTAATTAAATCAAATGAAAGTCAAACACATTTAGACAAAGCTATTTG
This sequence comes from Chenopodium quinoa, assembly GCF_001683475.1. Taxonomy (NCBI): domain Eukaryota; kingdom Viridiplantae; phylum Streptophyta; class Magnoliopsida; order Caryophyllales; family Amaranthaceae; genus Chenopodium; species Chenopodium quinoa. The sequence continues at coordinate 143,222 of NW_018744071.1, read as the reverse complement.
TATCAACTGAAAGTCATATGCATTCTACAAATCTAATTGAATCAAATGAAAGTAAAAAACATCTAAAAAATTCAAATTAAATCAATAAAAGGTCAAACACATTCAAACAAAACTATTTGTATCAAATGAAAGTCAAATGCATTCTATAAAGCTAATTGAATCAAATGAAAGTCAAACACATTCAAACAAACCTATCTGAATCAAAAGAAAGTCAAACACATTCAAACAGTGCTAATTGAATAAAATGAAAGTCAAACACTTTGAAAAAGAGCTTTTTGAATCAAATGAAGGTCAAATGCATTTAAGAAAGCTAATTGAATCGAATGAAAGTCAAATACATTCAAACAAAGCTAATTGAATCAAATGTAAGTCAAACACATTCAAATAAAGCTTTTTGAATCAAATGAAAGTAAAATACATTCAACAAATCTAATTGAATCAAATGAAAGTCAAAAACATCTAAAAAAACCTAATTAAATCAAATGAAAGTCAAACACATTCAAACAAAGCTATTTGTATCAAATGAAAGTCAAATGCATTCTACAAAGCTAATTGAATCAAATGAAAGTCAAATGCAATCTACAAAGCTAATTGAATCAAATGAAATTTAAACACATTCAAACAAACCTAATATAATCAAATGAAAGACGAACACATTCAAAATGAGCTAATTGAATCAAATAAAAGTCAAACCCATTCAAAAAGATCTTTTTGAATCAAATTAAGGTCAAATTTAATCTACAAAGCTAATTGAATCAATTGAAAGTTAAACACATTCAAACAAAGCTATTTGAATGAAATGTAAGTCAAACACATTCAAACAGAGCTTTTTGAATCAAATGAAAGTCAAATGCATTCAACAAAGCTAATTGAATCAAATTAAAGTCAAAAAAATCCTAAAAAAACCTAATTAAATCAAATGAAAGTCAATCACATTCAGACAAAGCTATTTGAATCAAATGAAAGTCAAATGCATTCTACAAAGCTAATTAAATCAAATGAAAGTCAAAAACATTCGAACAAAGCCAATTGAATCAAATGAAAGTCAAACACATTCAAACAAACCTAATTGAATCAAATGAAAGTCAAAATCATTCAAACAGAGCTAATTAAATAAAATGAAAGTCAAACACATTCAAAAAGAGCTTTTTGAATCAAATGAAGGTCAAACGCAATCTACAAAGCTAATTGAATCAAATGATAGTCAAACACATTGAAACAAAGCTAATTGGATAAAACTTAAGTCAAACACATTCAAATAGAGCTTTTTGAATAAAATGAAAGTCAAATGCGTTCAACAAAGCTAATTGAATCAAATTAAAGTCAAAAACATCTAAAAAATCTAATTAAATCAAATGAAAGTCAAACACATTCAGACAAAGCTATTTGTATCAACTGAAAGTCATATGCATTCTACAAATCTAATTGAATCAAATGAAAGTAAAAAACATTTAAAAAATTCAAATTAAATCAATAAAAGGTCAAACACATTCAAACAAAACTATTTGAATCAAATGAAAGTCAAATGCATTCTATAAAGCTAATTGAATCAAATGAAAGTCAAACACATTCAAACAAAGCTAATTGAATCAAATGAAAGTAAAACACATTAAAACAAACCTAATTGAATCAAATGAAAGTCAAACACATTCAAACAGAGCTAATTGAATCAAATGAAAGTCAAACACATTCAAAAAGAGTTTTTTGAATCAAATGAAGGTCAAATGCAATCTATAAAGCTAATTGAATCAAATGAAAGTCAAACACATTCAAACAAAGCTAATTGAATCAAATGTAAGTCAAATACATTCAAACAAAGCTTTTTGAATCAAATGAAAGCAAATGCATCCAACAAAGCTCATTGAATCAAATGAAAGTCAAAAACAACTAAAAAAATCTAATTAAATCAAATGAAAGTCAAACACATTCAGACAAAGCTATTTGAATCAAATGAAAGTCAAATGAATTCTACAAATCTAATTGAATCAAATGAAAGTAAAAAACATTCAATTGAATCAAATGAAAGTCAAACACATTCAAACAAACCTATCTGAATCAATTGAAAGTCAAACACATTCAAACAAAACTAATTGAATCAAATGAAAGTAAAATACATTAAAACAAACCTAATTGAATCAAATGAAAGTCAAACACATTCAAACAGAGCTAATTGAATCAAATGAAAGTCAAACACATTCAAAAAGAGTTTTTTAAATCAAATGAAGGTCAAATGCAATCTGCAAAGCTATCAAATCAAATGAAAGTCAAACACATTCAAACAAAGCTAATTGAATCAAATGTAAGTCAAATACATTCAAACAAAGCTTTTTGAATAAAATGAAAGTCAAATGCATTCAACAAAGGTCATTGAATCAAATGAAAGTTAAACACATTCAAACAAAGCTATTTGAATGAAATGTAAGTCAAACACATTCAAACAGAGCTTTTTGAATCAAATGAAAGTCAAATGCATTCAACAAAGCTAATTAAATCAAATTAAAGTCAAAAATATCCAAAAAAAACCTAATTAAATCAAATGAAAGTCAATCACATTCAGACAAAGCTATTTGAATCAAATGAAAGTCAAATGCATTCTACAAAGCTAATTAAATCAAATGAAAGTCAAAAACATTCGAACAAAGCCAATTGAATCAAATGAAAGTCAAACACATTCAAACAAACCTAATTGAATCAAATGAAAGTCAAAATCATTCAAACAGAGCTAATTAAATAAAATGAAAGTCAAACACATTCAAAAAGAGCTTTTTGAATCAAATGAATGTCAAACGCAATCTACAAAGCTAATTGAATCAAATGAAAGTTAAACACATTGAAACAAAGCTAATTGGATAAAACTTAAGTCAAACACATTCAAATAGAGCTTTTTGAATAAAATGAAAGTCAAATGCGTTCAACAAAGCTAATTGAATCAAACGAAAGTCAAAAACATCTAAAAAATCTAATTAAATCAAATGAAAGTCAAACACATTCAGACAAAGCTATTTGTATCAACTGAAAGTCATATGCATTCTACAAATCTAATTGAATCAAATGAAAGTAAAAAACATCTAAAAAATTCAAATTAAATCAATAAAAGGTCAAACACATTCAAACAAAACTATTTGAATCAAATGAAATTCAAATGCATTCTATAAAGCTAATTGTAGCAAATGAAAGTCAAACACATTCAAACAAAGCTAATTGAATCAAATGAAAGTAAAACACATTAAAACAAACCTAATTGAATCAAATGAAAGTCAAACACATTCAAACAGAGCTAATTGAATAAAATAAAAGTCAAACACATTCAAAAAGAGTTTTTTGAATCAAATGAAGGTCAAATGCAATCTGCAAAGCTAATCATATCAAATGAAAGTCAAACACATTCAAACAAAGCTAATTGAATCAAATGTAAGTCAAATACATTCAAACAAAGCTTTTTGAATCAAATGAAAGTCAAATGCATTCAACAAAGCTCATTGAATCAAATGAAAGTAAAAAACAACTAAAAAAATCTAATTAAATCAAATGAAAGTCAAACACATTCAGACAAAGCTATTTGAATCAAATGAAAGTAAAATGCATTCTACAAATCTAATTGAATCAAATGAAAGTAAAAAACATTTGAACAAAGCCAATTGAATCAAATGAAAGTCAAACACATTCAAACAAACCTATATGAATCAATTGAAAGTCAAACACATTCAAACAGTGTTAATTAAATAAAATGAAAGTCAAACACATTAAACTATTTGAATCAAGTGAAAGTCAAAAGCATTCTATAAATCTAATTGAATTAAATGAAAGTCAAACACATTCAAATAAAGCTAATTGAATCAAATGAAAGTAAAACACATTCAAAAAAACCTAATTGAATCAAATGAAAGTCAAAGAAATTCAAACAGAGCTAATTGAATCAAATGAAAGTCAAACAAATTCAAACAAAGGTAATAGAATCAAATGTAAGTCAAACACATCCAAACAGAGCTTTTTGAATCAAATAAAAGTCAAATGCATTTAACAAAGCTAATTGAATGAAATGAAAGTAAAAAACATCTAAAAAACCTAATTAAATCAAATGAAAGTCAAACACATTCAGACAAAGCTATTTGAATCGAATGAAAGTCAAATGCATTCTACAAATCTAATTGAATCAAATGGAAGTAAAAAACATTCGAACAAAGCCAAATAAATCCAATGAAAGTCAAACACATTCTAACAAAGCTTTTTGAATCTAATGAAAGTCAAATGCATTCAACAAAGCTAATTAAATCAAATGAAAGTCAAAAACATGTAAAAAAAATCTAATTAAATCAAATGAAAGTCAAACAATATAAAAAAAAGATAATTAAATCAAATGAAAGTCAAAAACATGTAAAAAAATCTAATTAAATCAAATGAAACTCAAACACAATAAAAAAAAGCTAATTAAATCAAATGAAAGTCAAACATATTCAAACAAAGCTATTTGAATTAAATGAAAGTCAAATGCAATCTACAAAGCTAATTGAATCAAATGAAAGTTAAACGCATTCAAACAAACCTAATAGAATCAAATGAAAGACGAACACTGACCAATATGGTCCAAGTTCTAATATTTGTCAAGGTGAGGTCCAAGTTCAAAGCAATGCAAAGGAATTGTTTCTGTCCAAATCATTCCTCAATCCTTTGCACGGTTTTGGTTCGAATGTTTTTACAAGGGGTTGCACTTCACTTAGTGTAATTAACCTTGTAGAAGGTATCTAGCAAGTGACGGTTTTCCAAGCTCCAAATACATGTTTAAAGGCGTCGGTTACAAGCTGAATTGGAGGCAGTTTGGGCGTGTTTCATGCTAGCCGTTTGTAGGTTACTTGGACTGATTGAAGAGGAGTGATTCATGGCACTTGTTGGGCGTGAATTGTGGAGTTTTGTTGGCTGAACATTGCACCTCATTATTTGGGGGTTATGAAGAATAAAGAGGCGTGAATCAAGGCATTAAAATGGGAGTTACAAAAGCTTGAAGGGCGGCTGTTTTGAGCGTGTGTTTGTGATGCTCTTTGGATGCTATTTTGGCTGGTCATCTTCCCTTGTTTCAAGCCTAGTCTTTAGTTCTTTTAATTAGTTTAATCATGTTTGTAATAGGGTTAAGTGGGACGTGTATTCTCCACTCATTCCCTTAGTTAATTTCCTTTTGTCTATTTCATTTTGTTAATTAAAGTAGGCAAGTGAAAAGGTTGTATTGATGCTATAAATAGCATACTTTGAATGAATGAAAATAATCCAAGATTATTTGCCTAAAACGTGTGTTTTGTTAATTGAAGTGACTTGAGTTTAGTTCACTTTGTTTTCCAAATTTGAGTATCCGAATTTGAAGAGTGTTAGTTTTGGTGAGAGTTCCCAAGATTAGGACTTATAGTTTATGATTTGGTGAGAGTTCCCTCATCTAGACTATCCCAAGCAAACGAGTGAGAGTTCCTCTTTGCTATATCCTTAGCTTAGGGTGAGAGTTCCCCTAACTAAACTGATCACCTGATAATTGAATCTTGAAATCCTTTGAATCTTTTAACTTATCATTTTTGTAACAAGGTTTCTCATCTTGTTTACACATCATTTGGCGCGTCAGGTAGGGGGAAATTTTCTTAAATTTTCCAGAGGGGTCGAATACCTACATACCATGGGAGAAAATCAAGATTTGAGGACAGCTTTGGAAGCTCTTAATCGATCCATTGCTAGTCAGGAAAGGTTGGCCGAAACCAATGCCAATCTACAAGGGAACCTTGCTGCCTTGATGGCAAGGCTCATGAACGAGCAAGATAGGAGAGATCAAGGTGAAGACCCTCCACCTAGGAGGGAGGATAGGAGTCTCAAAGTGGACGTTCCTGCCTTTGATGGGACACTTGATCCGGAGAAGTACTTGGAGTGGGAGAAATCCTTGGAAAGGTACTTTGAGTACAAGGACATCCATGAGACGGTTCAACAGTACAAGATAGCCAAAGTCAAACTGAAGGGCTATGGTGACAGTTGGTTGCAAGGAGAACAAAGGGGGCGTACCCTTAGGGGTAAGGCTCACATTTCCACTTGGGAAAAGCTGAAGAAAAGAATGAGAGATCGTTTCATCCCTCACAATTACAAGCAAAATCAGTATGTGAAATGGAGTACTCTCCAACAAAATGGTGATTCGGTGGAAGACTATATCAAAGAATTTGATAGGCTTGCCATTGTATGTGAGGTGACTGAAAATGAAGAGCTGAAGTTGGGACGTTTTGTAGCTGGGTTGGAACAAGAGTTACAAGACAAACTTGACGGTTACACTAACCTCACGTTTGTGGAAGCTTGCAAACTTGTGACAAAGTTTGATGCTAAAAGGAAAAGGAAGAAAACGCCTACTACTACTCCAGTGGTACGTAAACCACCCTTCACCTCGAAGGAGGGTTCTTCTTTTAACAAGCCTAATGAGCCACCTAAGAGGAACACGAAAGACTTCAAACTTAGTGACATTGTATGTTACAAGTGTGGAGGTAGAGGACATTATAAAAAAGATTGTCCTAATTCAAGAGCCTTAACCATGCAAGAGGTTAAACTCATAGCCACCCAAAGCATCAATTGGGAGGAATTTGAGTCTGAAGAAGAGAAGGAGGTGACCCCGCATGAAAAGGATGAGGAGGAGGACCAATGCTATCCTGAAATGGAGGACAAAACAAACTTGGTGGTTAGGAGAGCTTTGCAAGCTCGTGTGGAGGAACCTTTGGCGCCACAAAGACAACACATTTTCATCACCAAATGTAAAGTTGGTGACGAGGTATGTGATTTAATTATTGATGGGGGCAGTGAGGCTAATACTGTGTCGAAAACCTTAGTATCTAAACTAGGTCTTACCACCACTAATCATCCACATCCTTACAAATTGAGTTGGTTAGATTCTAATGCTAGCACTGGGGTTAGAAAGCAATGTATGGTGAATTTTTCGATTGGTTCATATCATGATAGTCAATTGTGTGATGTTGTTTTAATGGATGCTTGTCATATTCTTCTTGGTAGACCGTGGCAATCTGATAAAAAATCTATCCATGATGGGTACCATAACACCTACACTATCACTCACCAAGGGAAACAAAAGAAGTTGCACCCTTTACCACCCCCACGGTTTTCACAACCACAAAAGTCACAAATTTCTTTATTATCTTGTAAAGAGTTTGAGAGGGAGTTTGAGGGTGAGGAAGAGATATTCATGTTGTACTCTAAAGAAATCCATGAAAAATTTGTGAGTCAAAATCCTAAACTTGCAAAACTGATTAAAGAGTTTGAGGATGTTTTTCCTGATGAGTTACCTAAGGGATTACCACCCTTGAGAGGAATTGAGCATCAAATTGATCTCATTCCAGGCGCACCTCTACCAAATAAACCTGCCTATAGATGTAACCCTTTTGAAACTAAGGAGTTGCAAAGACAAATCGAAGAATTGATGGGTATGGGCTATGTGCGTGAATCTATGAGTCCATGTGCAGTTCCTGCTTTGTTGGTTCCTAAAAAGGATGGTACTTGGCGTATGTGCATTGATAGTAGAGCTGTTAACAATATTACTATCAAGTACAGGTTTCCAATTCCCAGACTGGATGATATGTTGGACGAATTGAGTGGTTCAAATGTATTCTCAAAAGTTGATTTGAGAAGTGGTTACCATCAAATTCGTATGAGGGAAGGTGATGAATGGAAGACTGCGTTCAAGACAAAGCATGGGTTGTATGAATGGCTTGTAATGCCATTTGGATTGACCAATGCACCTAGCACGTTCATGAGATTAATGAACGAGGTGTTGAGGCCATTTCTTGGCAAGTTCGTGGTGGTGTACCTTGATGATATCCTTATTTACTCTAAAAATGAGGATGAACATTTAGATCATTTGTTTCAAGTTTTTTCTGTTTTAAGAACGCAAAAATTGTATGGAAAACTTGAAAAATGTGATTTTATGTTATATGAGGTCACTTTTCTTGGCTACATAGTTTCAGGTGATGGCGTGAAGGTGGATCCTTGCAAGGTTGAAGCAATTCAATCATGGCCTAGTCCGAAAACACTCACGGAGGTCCGTTCTTTCCATGGCCTAGCTTCTTTCTATAGAAGATTTATCAAGAATTTTAGCACACTCATGGCTCCTATAACTGAGTGTACTAAAAAGGGGACGTTTGAATGGACTACACAAGCTCAAAAGGCCTTTGAGGAAGTCAAGGAGAAAATGTGCAACACTCCTATTCTTGCACTCCCTGATTTTTCCAAACCATTTGAAGTTGAGTGTGACGCAAGTGGGAAGGGGATTGGAGCAGTTTTGATTCAAGAAGGGCGTCCAATTGCTTATTTCAGTGAAAAATTGAGTCAAGGCAAGTTGAATTATTCCACCTATGATAAAGAGTTCTATGCTATGGTACGAGCTCTAGATCATTGGTCACACTACTTGAGACCACAACCGTTCATATTACATTCGGACCATGAATCTTTAAGGTTCATCCATGGTCAAAAGAAGTTGAATTCAAGACATGCTAAATGGGTTGAATTCTTGCAAACCTTTAACTTTTCCTCTAAATACAAGAGTGGAAAGGCTAATGTTGTTGCGGATGCCTTATCTAGGAGACACAATTTGCTTGGAGTTGTCGAAGCAAAGGTTCTTGGGTTTGATTTGATCAAAGCATACTACAAGGAGGATGGCGATTTCAATGAAATAATACAGAAATGTGTCCATGGAGTATATGACTTATTTTCCTTACATGATGGCTTTCTTTTTAAGGGAAATCGGTTATGCATTCCTAAGTGTCCTATTAGAAGCTTGTTGATTCATGAGGCTCATGGAGGAGGTCTAGCTGGTCACGTGGGAATTCAAAAAACAATGGAGCTTCTTCAAGCTCACTTTTATTGGCCGAAAATGTTAGCCACGGTTCATCATGTGGTTAGTCGTTGTTCTACTTGTCAAAGGGCCAAGATGGTGTTTCACAAAGGTCTCTACAAGCCTTTGCCAGTTCCGGAAAGACCTTGGGAGGATGTGAGCATGGATTTCATTGTGGCTTTACCTAGAACTCAAAGGGGTAAAGACTCAATCATGGTGGTTGTTGATCGGTTTTCAAAAATGGCTCATTTCATTCCTTGTCACAAAACCGAAGATGCTATGAAAGTGGCTAAGTTATACTTTGAAGAAGTGGTTCGTTTTCATGGGGTGCCACGCACCATTGTGTCCGATCGTGATACAAAATTTCTTAGTCATTTTTGGAAATCAATATGGCGCCTAATGGGAACAAAGCTGCTGTTTTCTACTTCACACCATCCACAAACCGATGGGCAAACTGAAGTGGTGAATAGAATTCTGGGTTCGTTGCTTAGGACCTTGGTTAGTAAGAGTGCTAAGGATTGGGATGTCAAGCTAGCTCATGCCGAGTTTGCTTACAATCGGACTCCTAGTGCTACTACAAAGTACTCTCCTTTTGAAGTGGTCTATGGTGTCAATCCTTATGTTCCTATTGATCTCATAGCTTTGCCACAAGACAAGTTCGTTCATGGTGGAGCTAAGGAACAAGCCGAGTTCATGTTGAAGGTCCACAAGGAAGTTAGGAAGAACATTGAGAAAGCAAATGAAGTCTACAAGAAACAAGCCAACAAGAGGGTGAAAAACGTGAAGCAATTTGAAGTTGGTGACTTAGTGTGGATTTACATGAGGAAAGAGAGGTTTCCTAGCAAAAGAAAGAACAAACTTATGCCAAGAGCCGAAGGACCATTTGAAATCGTGGGAAAGATCAATGACAATGCATACAAGGTTGATTTGGGGGGCCAATTTGGTGTCTCAAGCACATTCAACGTTGGGGACCTTGCTCCATACTTTGATGATGACGAATTGAGGGCAATTCCTTTTGAAGAAGAGGAGGATGACCAATATGGTCCAAGTTCTAATATTTGTCAAGGTGAGGTCCAAGTTCAAAGCAATGCAAAGGAATTGTTTCTGTCCAAATCATTCCTCAATCCTTTGCACGGTTTTGGTTCGAATGTTTTTACAAGGGGTTGCACTTCACTTAGTGTAATTAACCTTGTAGAAGGTATCTAGCAAGTGACGGTTTTCCAAGCTCCAAATACATGTTTAAAGGCGTCGGTTACAAGCTGAATTGGAGGCAGTTTGGGCGTGTTTCATGCTAGCCGTTTGTAGGTTACTTGGACTGATTGAAGAGGAGTGATTCATGGCACTTGTTGGGCGTGAATTGTGGAGTTTTGTTGGCTGAACATTGCACCTCATTATTTGGGGGTTATGAAGAATAAAGAGGCGTGAATCAAGGCATTAAAATGGGAGTTACAAAAGCTTGAAGGGCGGCTGTTTTGAGCGTGTGTTTGTGATGCTCTTTGGATGCTATTTTGGCTGGTCATCTTCCCTTGTTTCAAGCCTAGTCTTTAGGTCTTTTAATTAGTTTAATCATGTTTGTAATAGGGTTAAGTGGGACGTGTATTCTCCACTCATTCCCTTAGTTAATTTCCTTTTGTCTATTTCATTTTGTTAATTAAAGTAGGCAAGTGAAAAGGTTGTATTGATGCTATAAATAGCATACTTTGAATGAATGAAAATAATCCAAGATTATTTGCCTAAAACGTGTGTTTTGTTAATTGAAGTGACTTGAGTTTAGTTCACTTTGTTTTCCAAATTTGAGTATCCGAATTTGAAGAGTGTTAGTTTTGGTGAGAGTTCCCAAGATTAGGACTTATAGTTTATGATTTGGTGAGAGTTCCCTCATCTAGACTATCCCAAGCAAACGAGTGAGAGTTCCTCTTTGCTATATCCTTAGCTTAGGGTGAGAGTTCCCCTAACTAAACTGATCACTTGATAATTGAATCTTGAAATCCTTTGAATCTTTTAACTTATCATTTTTGTAACAAGGTTACTCATCTTGTTTACACATCAAACACATTCAAACAGAGCTAATTGAATCAAATGAAAGTCAAATGCACTCTATAAAGCTAATTGAATCAAATGAAAGTCAAACACATTTAAACATAGCTAATTGAATCAAATTATAGTAAAACACATTCAAACAAACCTAATAGAATCAAATGAAAGTCAAACACATTCAAACAGACCTAATTGAATCAAATGAAAGTCAAACACATTCAAACACAGCTATTTGAATCAATTGAAAGTCAATTGCTTTCTACAAAGCTAATTGAATCAAATGAAAGTCAAAAACATTCCAAAAAAGCCAATTGAATCAAATGAAAGTCAAACACATTCAAACAAACCTAATTGAATCAAATGAAAGTCAAACACATTCAAACAAAGCTAATTGAATCAAATGAAAGTCAAACACATTCAAACAAAGCTGATTAGATCAAATGTAAGTCAAACACATTCGAACAGAGCTTTTTGAATCAAATTAAAGTCTAATGGATTCAACAAAACTAATTGAATCAAACAAAAGTAAAAAACATTTAAAAATATCTAATTAAATCAAATGAAAGACAAACACATTCAGACAAAGCTATTTGAATCAATTGAAATTCAAATGCATTCTACAAATCTAATTGAATCAAATGAAAGGAAAAACATCTAAAAAATTCAAATTAAAAGGTCAAACACATTCAAACAAAACTATTTGAATCAAATGAAAGTCAAAAGCATTCTATAAAGCCAATTGAATCAAATAAAAGTCAAACATTTTCAAACAAAGCTAATTGAATCAAATGAAAGTAAAACACATTCAAACAAACCTAATTGAATCAAATGAAAGTCAAAGACATTCAAACAGAGCTAATTGAATCAAATGAAAGTCAAACACATTTAAACAAAGCTAATTGAATCAAATGTAAGTCAAACACATTCAAACAGAGCTTTTTGAATCAAATGAAAGTCAAATGCATTCAACAAAGCTAATTGAATCAAATGAAAGTCAAAAAAATCTAAAAAAACCTAATTAAATCAAATGAAAGTCAAACACATTCAAACAAAGCTATTTGAATCAAATGAAAGTCAAATGCATTCTACAAATCTATTTGAATCAAATGAAAGTATAAAACAATCGAATAAAGCCAATTGAATCCAATGAAAGTCAAACACATTCAAACAAAGCTTTTTGAATCAAATGAAAGTCAAATGCATTCAACAAAGCTATTTGAATCAATTGAAAGTCAAAAACATCTAAAAAAATGAAAGTCAAACAAAATAAAAAAAGCTAATTAAATCAAATGAAAGTCAAACACATTCAAACAAAGCTATTTGAATTAAATGAAAGTCAAATGCAATCTACAAAGCTAATTGAATCAAATGAAATTTAAACACATTCAAACAAACCTAATATAATCAAATGAAAGACGAACACATTCAAAATGAGCTAATTGAATCAAATAAAAGCCAAACCCATTCAAAAAGATCTTTTTGAATCAAATTAAGGTCAAATTTAATCTACAAAGCTAATTGAATCAATTGAAAGTTAAACACATTCAAACAAAGCTATTTGAATGAAATGTAAGTCAAACACATTCAAACAGAGCTTTTTGAATCAAATGAAAGTCAAATGCATTCAACAAAGCTAATTGAATCAAATTAAAGTCAAAAATATCCAAAAAAACCTAATTAAATCAAATGAAAGTCAATCACATTCAGACAAAGCTATTTGAATCAAATGAAAGTCAAATGCATTCTACAAAGCTAATTAAATCAAATGAAAGTCAAAAACATTCGAACAAAGCCAATTGAATCAAATGAAAGTCAAACACATTCAAACAAACCTAATTGAATCAAATGAAAGTCAAAATCATTCAAACAGAGCTAATTAAATAAAATGAAAGTCAAACACATTCAAAAAGAGCTTTTTGAATCAAATGAAGGTCAAACGCAATCTACAAAGCTAATTGAATCAAATGAAAGTCAAACACATTGAAACAAAGCTAATTGGATAAAACTTAAGTCAAACACATTCAAATAGAGCTTTTTGAATAAAATGAAAGTCAAATGCGTTCAACAAAGCTAATTGAATCAAACGAAAGTCAAAAACATCTAAAAAAATCTAATTAAATCAAATGAAAGTCAAACACATTCAGACAATGCTATTTGTATCAATTGAAAGTCATATTCATTCTACAAATCTAAATAAATCAAATGAAAGTAAAAAACATCTAAAAAATTCAAAATAAATCAATAAAAGATCAAACACATTCAAACAAAACTATTTGAATCAAATGAAAGTCAAATGCATTCTATAAAGCTAATTGAATCAAATGAAAGCCAAACACATTCAAACAAAGCTAATTGAATCAAATGAAAGTAAAACACATTAAAACAAACCTAATTGAATCAAATGAAAGTCAAACACATTCAAACAGAGCTAATTGAATCAAATGAAAGTCAAACACATTCAAAAAGAGTTTTTTGAATCAAATGAAGGTCAAATGCAATCTGCAAAGCTAATCAAATCAAATGAAAGTCAAACACATTCAAACAAGCTAATTGAATCAAATGTAAGTGAAATACATTCAAACAAAGCTTTTTGAATCAAATGAAAGTCAAATGCATTCAACAAAGCTCATTGAATCAAATGAAAGTCAAAAACAACTAAAAAAATCTAATTAAATCAAATGAAAGTCAAACACATTCAGACAAAGCTATTTGAATCAAATGAAAGTCAAATGCGTTCTACAAATCTAATTGAATCAAATGAAAGTAAAAAACATTTGAACAAAGCCAATTGAATTAAATGAAAGTCAAACACATTCAAACAAACCTAATTGAATCAAATGAAAGTCAAACACATTCAAACAAAGCTAATTGAATCAAATGAAAGTAAAACACATTAAAAAAAACCTAATTGAATCAAATGAAAGTCAAACACATTCAAACAGAGCTAATTGAATCAAATGAAAGTCAAACACATTCAAAAAGAGTTTTTTGAATCAAATGAAGGTCAAATGCAATCTGGAAAGCTAATCAAATCAAATGAAAGTTAAACACATTCAAACAAAGCTAATTGAATTAAATGTAAGTCAAATACATTCAAACAAAGCTTTTTGAATCAAATGAAAGGCTAATGCATTCAACAAAGCTCATTGAATCAAATGAAAATCAAAAACATCTAAAAAAATCTAATTAAATCAAATGAAAGTCAAACACATTTAGACAAAGCTATTTGAATCAAATGAAAGTCAAATGCATTCTACAAATCTAATTGAATCAAATGAAAGTAAAAAACATTTGAACAAAGCCAATTGAATCAAATGAAAGTCAAACACATTCAAACAAACCTAATTGAATCAAATGAAAGTCAAACACATTCAAACAAAGCTAATTGAATCAAATGAAAGTAAAACATATTCAGACAAAGCTATTTGAATCAAATGAAAGTCAAATGCATTCTACAAATCTAATTGAATCAAATGAAAGTAAAAAACATTTGAACAAAGCCAATTGAATCAAATGAAAGTCAAACTCATTCAAACAAACCTATCTGAATCAAATGAAAGTCAAACACATTCAAACAATGCTATTTGAATAAAATGAAAGTCAAACACATTAAACTATTTGAATCAAGTGACAGTCAAAAGCATTCTATAAATCTAATTGAAAGTCAAACACATTCAAACAAAGGTAATTGAATCAAATGTAAGTCAAACACATCCAAACAGAGCTTTTTGAATCAAATGAAAATCAAATGCATTTAACAAAGCTAATTGAATGAAATGAAAGTCAAAAACATCTAAAAAACCTAATTAAATCAAATGAAAGTCAAACACATTTAGACAAAGCTATTTGAATCGAATGAAAGTCAAATGCATTCTACAAATCTAATTAAATCAAATGGAAGTAAAAAACATTCGAACAAAGCCAAATAAATCCAACGAAAGTTAAACACATTCTAACAAAGCTTTTTGAATCAAATGAAAGTCAAATGCATTCAACAAAGCTAATAAATCAAATGAAAGTTAAAAACATGTAAAAAAATCTAATTAAATCAAATGAAACTCAAACACAATAAAAAAAAGCTAATTAAATCAAATGAAAGTCAAACATATTCAAACAAAGCTATTTGAATTAAATTAAAGTCAAATGCAATCTACAAAGCTAATTGAATCAAATGAAAGTTAAACGCATTCAAACAAACCTAATAAAATCAAATGAAAGACGAACACATTCAAACAAACCTAATTGAATCAAATGAAAGTCAAATGCATTCTATAAAGCTAATTGAATCAAATGAAAGTCAAACACATTTAAACAAAGCTAATTGAATCAAATTATAGTAAAACACATTCAAACAAACCTAATAGAATCAAATGAAAGTCAAACACATTCAAACAGAGCTAATTGAATCAAATGAAAGTCAAACACATTCAAACACAGCTATTTGAATCAATTGAAAGTCAATTGCTTTCTACAAAGCTAATTAAATCAAATGAAAGTAAAAAACATTCCAAAAAAGCCAATTGAATCAAATGAAAGTCAAACACATTCAAACAAACCTAATTGAATCAAATGAAAGTCAAACACATTCAAACAAAGCTAATTGAATCAAATGAAAGTCAAACACATTCAAACAAAGCTGATTAAATCAAATGTAAGTCAAACACATTCAAACAGAGCTTTTTGAATCAAATTAAAGTCAAATGCATTCAACAAAGCTAATTGAATCAAACAAAAGTCAAAAACATTTTAGAAAATCTAATTAAATCAAATGAAAGACAAACACATTCAGACAAAGCTATTTGAATCAAATGAAATTCAAATGCATTCTACAAATCTAATTAAATCAAATGAAAGGAAAAACATCTAAAAAATTCAAATTAAATCAATAAAAGGTCAAACACATTCAAACAAAACTATTTGAATCAAATGAAAGTCAAAAGCATTCTATAAAGCCAATTGAATCAAATTAAAGTCAAACACTTTCAAACAAAGCTTATTGAATCAAATGAAAGTAAAACACATTCAAACAAACCTAATTGAATCAAATGAAAGTCAAAGACATTCAAACAGAGCTAATTGAATCAAATGAAAGTCAAACACATTCAAACAAAGCTATTTGAATCAAATGAAAGTCAAATGCATTCTACAAATCTAATTGAATCAAATGAAAGTAAAAAACATTTGAACAAAGCCAATTGAATCAAATGAAAGTCAAACACATTCAAACAAACCTAATTGAATCAAATGAAAGTCAAACACATTCAAACAAAGCTAATTGAATTAAATGAAAGTAAACCACATTAAAACAAACCTAATTGAATCAAATGAAAGTCAAACACATTCAAACAGAGCTAATTGAATCAAATGAAAGTCAAACACATTCAAAAAGAGTTTTTTGAATCAAATGAAGGTCAAATGCAATCTGCAAAGCTAATCAAATCAAATGAAAGTCAAACACATTCAAACAAAGCTAATTGAATTAAATGTAAGTCAAATACATTCAAACAAAGCTTTTTGAATCAAATGAAAGTCAAAAGCATTCTATAAAGCCAATTGAATCAAATTAAAGTCAAACACTTTCAAACAAAGCTTATTGAATGAAATGAAAGTAAAACACATTCAAACAAACCTAATTGAATCAAATGAAAGTCAAAGACATTCAAACAGAGCTAATTGAATCAAATGAAAGTCAAACACATTTAAACAAAGCTAATTGAATCAAATGTAAGTCGAACACATTCAAACAGAGCTTTTTGAATCAAATGAAAGTCAAATGCATTCAACAAAGCTAATTGAATCAAATGAAAGTCAAAAAAATCTAAAAAAAACCTAATTAAATCAAATGAAAGTCAAACACATTCAAACAAAGCTATTTGAATCAAATGAAAGTCAAATGCATTCTACAAATCTATTTGAATCAAATGGAAGTAAAAAACAATCGAATAAAGCCAATTGAATCCAATGAAAGTCAAACACATTCAAACAAAGCTTTTTGAATCAAATGAAAGTCAAATGCATTCAACAAAGCTAATTGAATCAAATTAAAGTCAAAAACATCTAAAAAAATCTAATTAAATCAAATGAAAGTCAAACAAAATAAAAAAAGCTAGTTAAATCAAATGAAAGTCAAACACATTCAAAAAAAGCTATTTGAATTAAATGAAAGTCAAATGAAATCTACAAAGCTAATTGAATCAAATGAAATTTAAACACATTCAAACAAACCTAATAGAATCAAATGAAAGACGAACACATTCAAAATGAGCTAATTGAATCAAATAAAAGTCAAACCCATTCAAAAAGATCTTTTTGAATCAAATTAAGGTCAAATTTAATTACAAAGCTAATTGAATCAATTGAAAGTTAAATACATTCAAACAAAGATATTTGAATGAAATGAAAGTCAATCACATTCAGACAAAGCTATTTGAATCAAATGAAAGTCAAATGCATTCTACAAAGCTAATTAAATCAAATGAAAGTCAAAAACATTCGAACAAAGCCAATTGAATCAAATGAAAGTCAAACACATTCAAACAAACCTAATTGAATCAAATGAAAGTCAAAATCATTAAAACAGAGCTCATTAAATAAAATGAAAGTCAAACACATTCAAAAAGAGCTTTTTGAGTCAAATGAAGGTCAAACGCAATCTACAAAGCTAATTGAATCAAATTAAAGGAAAACACATTGAAACAAAGCTAATTGGATAAAACTTAAGTCAAACACATTCAAATAGAGCTTTTTGAATAAAATGAAAGTCAAATGCGTTCAACAAAGCTAATTGAATCAAACGAAAGTCAAAAACATCTAAAAAAATCTAATTAAATCAAATGAAAGTCAAACACATTTAGACAAAGCTATTTGTATCAACTGAAAGTCATATGCATTCTACAAATCTAATTGTATCAAATGAAAGTAAAAAACATCTAAAAAATTCAAATAAAATCAATAAAAGGTCAAACACATACAAACAAAACTATTTGAATCAAATGAAAGTCAAATGTATTCTATAAAGCTAATTGAATCAAATGAAAGTCAAACACATTCAAACAAAGCTAATTGAATCAAATGAAAGTAAAACACATTAAAACAAACCTAATTGAATCAAATGAAAGTCAAACACATTCAAACAGAGCTAATTGAATCAAATGAAAGTCAAACACATTCAATAAGAGTTTTTTGAATCAAATGAAGGCCAAATGCAATCTGCAAAGCTAATCAAATCAAATGAAAGTCAAACACATTCAAACAAAGCTAATTGAATCAAATGTAAGTCGAATACATTCAAACAAAGCTTTTTGAATCAAATGAAAGTCAAATGCATTCAACAAAGCTCAGAGAATCAAATGAAAGTAAAAAACAACTAAAAAAATCTAATTAAATCAAATGAATGTCAAACACATTCAGACAAAGCTATTTGAATCAAATGAAAGTCAAATGCATTCTACAAATCTAATTGAATCAAATGAAAGTAAAAAACATTTGAAAAAAGCCAATTGAATCAAATGAAAGTCAAACACATTCAAACAAACCTAATTGAATCAAATGAAAGTCAAACACATTCTAACAAAGCTAATTGAATCAAATGAAAGTCAAACACATTAAAACAAACCTTATCGAATCAAATGAAAGTCAAACACATTCAAACAGAGCTAATTGAATCAAATGAAAGTCAAACACATTCAAAAAGAGTTTTTTAATTCAAATGAAGGTCAAATGCAATCTGCAAAGCTAATCAAATCAAATGAAAGTCAAACACATTCAAACAAAGCTAATTGAATCAAAAGTAAGTCGAATACATTCAAACAAAGCTTTTTGAATCAAATGAAAGTCAAATGCATTCAACAAAGCTCATTGAATCAAATGAAAGTCAAAAACATCTAAAAAAATCTAATTAAATCAAATGAAAGTCAAACACATTCAGACAAAGCTATTTGAATCAAATGAAAGTCAAATGCATTCTACAAATCTAATTGAATCAAATGAAAGTAAAAAACATTTGAAAAAAGCCAATTGAATCAAATGAAAGTCAAACACATTCAAACAAAGCTAATTGAATCAAATGAAAGTAAAACACATTCAAACAAACCTAATTGAATCAAATGAAAGTCAAAGATATTCAAACAGAGCTAAATGAATCAAATGAAAGTCAAACACATTCAAACAAAGGTAATTGAATCAAATGTAAGTCAAACACATCCAAACAGAGCTTTTTGAATCAAATGAAAGTCAAATGCATTTAACAAAGCTAATTGAATGAAATGAAAGTCAAAAACATCTAAAAAACCTAATTAAATCAAATGAAAGTCAAACACATTCCGACAAAGCTATTTGAATCGAATGAAAGTCAAATGCATTCTACAAATCTAATTGAATCAAATGAAAGGAAAAACATCTAAAAAATTCAAATTAAATCAATAAAAGGTCAAACACATTCAAACAAAACTATTTGAATCAAATGAAAGTCAAAAGCATTCTATAAAGCCAATTGAATCAAATTAAAGTCAAACACTTTCAAACAAAGCTAATTGAATCAAATGAAAGTAAAACACATTCAAACAAACCGAATTGAATCAAATGAAAGTCAAAGACATTCAAACAGAGCTAATTGAATCAAATGAAAGTCAAACATATTTAAACAAAGCTAATTGAATCAAATGTAAGTCAAACACATTCAAACAGAGCTTTTTGAATCAAATGAAAGTCAAATGCATTCAACAAAGCTAATTGAATCAAATTAAAGTTTAAAATATCCAAAAAAACCTAATTAAATCAAATGAAAGTCAATCACATTTAGACAAAGCTATTTGAATCAAATGAAAGTCAAATACATTCTACAAAGCTAATTAAATCAAATGAAAGTCAAAAACATTCGAACAAAGCCAATTGAATCAAATGAAAGTCAAACTCATTCAAACAAACCTAATTGAATCAAATGAAAGTCAAAATCATTCAAACAGAGCTCATTAAATAAAATGAAAGTCAAACACATTCAAAAAGAGCTTTTTGAATCAAATGAAGGTCAAACGCAATCTACAAAGCTAATTGAATCAAATGAAAGTCAAACACATTGAAACAAAGCTAATTGGATAAAACTTAAGTCAAACACATTCAAATAGAGCTTTTTGAATAAAATGAAAGTCAAATGCGTTCAACAAAGCTAATTGAATCAGACGAAAGTCAAAAACTTCTAAAAAAATCTAATTAAATCAAATGAAAGTCAAACAAATTCAGACAAAGCTATTTGTATCAACTGAAAGTCATATGCATTCTACAAATCTAATTGAATCAAATGAAAGTAAAAAACATCTAAAAAATTCAAATTAAATCGATAAAAGGTCAAACACATTCAAACAAAACTATTTGAATCAAATGAAAGTCAAATGCATTCTATAAAGCTAATTGAATAAAATGAAAGTCAAACACATTCAAACAAAGCTAATTGAATCAAATGAAAGTAAAACACATTAAAACAAACCTAATTGAATCAAATGAAAGTCAAACACATTCAAACAGAGCTAATTGAATCAAATGAAAGTCAAACACATTCAAAAAGAGTTTTTTGAATCAAATGAAGGTCAAACGCAATCTACAAAGCTAATTGAATCAAATGAAAGTCAAACACATTCAAAAAGAGTTTTTTGAATCAAATGAAGGTCAAATGCAATCTGCAAAGCTAATCAAATCAAATGAAAGTCAAACACATTCATACAAAGCTAATTAAATTAAATGTAAGTCAAATACATTCAAACAAAGCTTTTTGAATCAAATGAAAGTCAAAAGCATTCTATAAAGCCAATTGAATCAAATTAAAGTCAAACACTTTCAAACAAAGCTAATTGAATCAAATGAAAGTAAAACACATTCAAACAAACCTAATTGAATCAAATGAAAGTAAAAAAACAACTAAAAAAATCTAATTAAATCAAATGAATGTCAAACACATTCAGACAAAGCTATTTGAATCAAATGAAAGTCAAATGCATTCTACAAATCTAATTGAATCAAATGAAATTAAAAAACATTTGAAAAAAGCCAATTGAATCAAATGAAAGTCAAACACATTCAAACAAACCTAATTGAATCAAATGAAAGTCAAACACATTCTAACAAAGCTAATTGAATCAAATGAAAGTCAAACACATTAAAACAAACCTAATCGAATCAAATGAAAGTCAAACACATTCAAACAGAGCTAATTGAATCAAATGAAAGTCAAACACATTCAAAAAGAGTTTTTTGAATCAAATGAAGGTCAAATGCAATCTGCAAAGCTAATCAAATCAAATGAAAGTCAAACACATTCAAACAAAGCTAATTGAATAAAATGTAAGTCGAATACATTCAAACAAAGCTTTTTGAATCAAATGAAAGTCAAATGCATTCAACAAAGCTCATTGAATCAAATGAAAGTCAAAAACATCTAAAAAAATCTAATTAAATCAAATGAAAGTCAAACACATTCAGACAAAGCTATTTGAATCAAATGAAAGTCAAATGCATTCTACAAATCTAATTGAATCAAATGAAAGTAAAAAACATTTGAAAAAAAGCCAATTGAATCAAATGAAAGTCAAACACATTCAAACAAAGCTAATTGAATCAAATGAAAGTAAAACACATTCAAACAAACCTAATTGAATCAAATGAAAGTCAAAGATATTCAAACAGAGCTAAATGAATCAAATGAAAGTCAAACACATTCAAACAAAGGTAATTGAATCAAATGTAAGTCAAACACATCCAAACAGAGCTTTTTGAATCAAATGAAAGTCAAATGCATTTAACAAAGCTAATTGAATGAAATGAAAGTCAAAAACATCTAAAAAACCTAATTAAATCAAATGAAAGTCAAACACATTCCGACAAAGCTATTTGAATCGAATGAAAGTCAAATGCATTCTACAAATCTAATTGAATCAAATGAAAGGAAAAACATCTAAAAAATTCAAATTAAATCAATAAAAGGTCAAACACATTCAAACAAAACTATTTGAATCAAATGAAAGTCAAAAGCATTCTATAAAGCCAATTGAACAAATTAAAGTCAAACACTTTCAAACAAAGCTAATTGAATCAAATGAAAGTAAAAACACATTCAAACAAACCGAATTGAATCAAATGAAAGTCAAAGACATTCAAACAGAGCTAATTGAATCAAATGAAAGTCAACACATTTAAACAAAGCTAATTGAATCAAATGTAAGTCAAACACATTCAAACAGAGCTTTTTGAATCAAATGAAAGTCAAATGCATTCAACAAAGCTAATTGAATCAAATTAAAGTTTAAAATATCCAAAAAAACCTAATTAAATCAAATGAAAGTCAATCACATTCAGACAAAGCTATTTGAATCAAATGAAAGTCAAATACATTCTACAAAGCTAATTAAATCAAATGAAAGTCAAAAACATTCGAACAAAGCCAATTGAATCAAATGAAAGTCAAACTCATTCAAACAAACCTAATTGAATCAAATGAAAGTCAAAATCATTCAAACAGAGCTCATTAAATAAAATGAAAGTCAAACACATTCAAAAAGAGCTTTTTGAATCAAATGAAGGTCAAACGCAATCTACAAAGCTAATTGAATCAAATGAAAGTCAAACACATTGAAACAAAGCTAATTGGATAAAACTTAAGTCAAACACATTCAAATAGAGCTTTTTGAATAAAATGAAAGTCAAATGCGTTCAACAAAGCTAATTGAATCAGACGAAAGTCAAAAACTTCTAAAAAAATCTAATTAAATCAAATGAAAGTCAAACAAATTCAGACAAAGCTATTTGTATCAACTGAAAGTCATATGCATTCTACAAATCTAATTGAATCAAATGAAAGTAAAAAACATCTAAAAAATTCAAATTAAATCGATAAAAGGTCAAACACATTCAAACAAAACTATTTGAATCAAATGAAAGTCAAATGCATTCTATAAAGCTAATTGAATAAAATGAAAGTCAAACACATTCAAACAAAGCTAATTGAATCAAATGAAAGTAAAACACATTAAAACAAACCTAATTGAATCAAATGAAAGTCAAACACATTCAAACAGAGCTAATTGAATCAAATGAAAGTCAAACACATTCAAAAAGAGTTTTTTGAATCAAATGAAGGTCAAACGCAATCTACAAAGCTAATTGAATCAAATGAAAGTCAAACACATTCAAAAAGAGTTTTTTGAATCAAATGAAGGTCAAATGCAATCTGCAAAGCTAATCAAATCAAATGAAAGTCAAACACATTCATACAAAGCTAATTAAATTAAATGTAAGTCAAATACATTCAAACAAAGCTTTTTGAATCAAATGAAAGTCAAAAGCATTCTATAAAGCCAATTGAATCAAATTAAAGTCAAACACTTTCAAACAAAGCTAATTGAATCAAATGAAAGTAAAACACATTCAAACAAACCTAATTGAATCAAATGAAAGTAAAAAACAACTAAAAAAATCTAATTAAATCAAATGAATGTCAAACACATTCAGACAAAGCTATTTGAATCAAATGAAAGTCAAATGCATTCTACAAATCTAATTGAATCAAATGAAATTAAAAAACATTTGAAAAAAGCCAATTGAATCAAATGAAAGTCAAACACATTCAAACAAACCTAATTGAATCAAATGAAAGTCAAACACATTCTAACAAAGCTAATTGAATCAAATGAAAGTCAAACACATTAAAACAAACCTAATCGAATCAAATGAAAGTCAAACACATTCAAACAGAGCTAATTGAATCAAATGAAAGTCAAACACATTCAAAAAGAGTTTTTTGAATCAAATGAAGGTCAAATGCAATCTGCAAAGCTAATCAAATCAAATGAAAGTCAAACACATTCAAACAAAGCTAATTGAATAAAATGTAAGTCGAATACATTCAAACAAAGCTTTTTGAATCAAATGAAAGTCAAATGCATTCAACAAAGCTCATTGAATCAAATGAAAGTCAAAAACATCTAAAAAAATCTAATTAAATCAAATGAAAGTCAAACACATTCAGACAAAGCTATTTGAATCAAATGAAAGTCAAATGCATTCTACAAATCTAATTGAATCATATGAAAGTAAAAAACATTTGAAAAAAGCCAATTGAATCAAATGAAAGTCAAACACATTCAAACAAAGCTAATTGAATCAAATGAAAGTAAAACACATTCAAACAAACCTAATTGAATCAAATGAAAGTCAAAGATATTCAAACAGAGCTAAATGAATCAAATGAAAGTCAAACACATTCAAACAAAGGTAATTGAATCAAATGTAAGTCAAACACATCCAAACAGAGCTTTTTGAATCAAATGAAAGTCAAATGCATTTAACAAAGCTAATTGAATGAAATGAAAGTCAAAAACATCTAAAAAACCTAATTAAATCAAATGAAAGTCAAACACATTCCGACAAAGCTATTTGAATCGAATGAAAGTCAAATGCATTCTACAAATCTAATTGAATCAAATGAAAGGAAAAACATCTAAAAAATTCAAATTAAATCAATAAAAGGTCAAACACATTCAAACAAAACTATTTGAATCAAATGAAAGTCAAAAGCATTCTATAAAGCCAATTGAATCAAATTAAAGTCAAACACTTTCAAACAAAGCTAATTGAATCAAATGAAAGTAAAACACATTCAAACAAACCGAATTGAATCAAATGAAAGTCAAAGACATTCAAACAGAGCTAATTGAATCAAATGAAAGTCAAACACATTTAAACAAAGCTAATTGAATCAAATGTAAGTCAAACACATTCAAACAGAGCTTTTTGAATCAAATGAAAGTCAAATGCATTCAACAAAGCTAATTGAATCAAATTAAAGTTTAAAATATCCAAAAAAACCTAATTAAATCAAATGAAAGTCAATCACATTCAGACAAAGCTATTTGAATCAAATGAAAGTCAAATACATTCTACAAAGCTAATTAAATCAAATGAAAGTCAAAAACATTCGAACAAAGCCAATTGAATCAAATGAAAGTCAAACTCATTCAAACAAACCTAATTGAATCAAATGAAAGTCAAAATCATTCAAACAGAGCTCATTAAATAAAATGAAAGTCAAACACATTCAAAAAGAGCTTTTTGAATCAAATGAAGGTCAAACGCAATCTACAAAGCTAATTGAATCAAATGAAAGTCAAACACATTGAAACAAAGCTAATTGGATAAAACTTAAGTCAAACACATTCAAATAGAGCTTTTTGAATAAAATGAAAGTCAAATGCGTTCAACAAAGCTAATTGAATCAGACGAAAGTCAAAAACTTCTAAAAAAATCTAATTAAATCAAATGAAAGTCAAACAAATTCAGACAAAGCTATTTGTATCAACTGAAAGTCATATGCATTCTACAAATCTAATTGAATCAAATGAAAGTAAAAAACATCTAAAAAATTCAAATTAAATCGATAAAAGGTCAAACACATTCAAACAAAACTATTTGAATCAAATGAAAGTCAAATGCATTCTATAAAGCTAATTGAATAAAATGAAAGTCAAACACATTCAAACAAAGCTAATTGAATCAAATGAAAGTAAAACACATTAAAACAAACCTAATTGAATCAAATGAAAGTCAAACACATTCAAACAGAGCTAATTGAATCAAATGAAAGTCAAACACATTCAAAAAGAGTTTTTTGAATCAAATGAAGGTCAAACGCAATCTACAAAGCTAATTGAATCAAATGAAAGTCAAACACATTCAAAAAGAGTTTTTTTGAATCAAATGAAGGTCAAATGCAATCTGCAAAGCTAATCAAATCAAATGAAAGTCAAACACATTCATACAAAGCTAATTAAATTAAATGTAAGTCAAATACATTCAAACAAAGCTTTTTGAATCAAATGAAAGTCAAAAGCATTCTATAAAGCCAATTGAATCAAATTAAAGTCAAACACTTTCAAACAAAGCTAATTGAATCAAATGAAAGTAAAACACATTCAAACAAACCTAATTGAATCAAATGAAAGTAAAAAACAACTAAAAAAATCTAATTAAATCAAATGAATGTCAAACACATTCAGACAAAGCTATTTGAATCAAATGAAAGTCAAATGCATTCTACAAATCTAATTGAATCAAATGAAATTAAAAAACATTTGAAAAAAGCCAATTGAATCAAATGAAAGTCAAACACATTCAAACAAACCTAATTGAATCAAATGAAAGTCAAACACATTCTAACAAAGCTAATTGAATCAAATGAAAGTCAAACACATTAAAACAAACCTAATCGAATCAAATGAAAGTCAAACACATTCAAACAGAGCTAATTGAATCAAATGAAAGTCAAACACATTCAAAAAGAGTTTTTTGAATCAAATGAAGGTCAAATGCAATCTGCAAAGCTAATCAAATCAAATGAAAGTCAAACACATTCAAACAAAGCTAATTGAATCAAATGTAAGTCGAATACATTCAAACAAAGCTTTTTGAATCAAATGAAAGTCAAATGCATTCAACAAAGCTCATTGAATCAAATGAAAGTCAAAAACATCTAAAAAAATCTAATTAAATCAAATGAAAGTCAAACACATTCAGACAAAGCTATTTGAATCAAATGAAAGTCAAATGCATTCTACAAATCTAATTGAATCAAATGAAAGTAAAAAACATTTGAAAAAAGCCAATTGAATCAAATGAAAGTCAAACACATTCAAACAAAGCTAATTGAATCAAATGAAAGTAAAACATATTCAAACAAACCTAATTGAATCAAATGAAAGTCAAAGATATTCAAACAGAGCTAAATGAATCAAATGAAAGTCAAACACATTCAAACAAAGGTAATTGAATCAAATGTAAGTCAAACACATCCAAACAGAGCTTTTTGAATCAAATGAAAGTCAAATGCATTTAACAAAGCTAATTGAATGAAATGAAAGTCAAAAACATCTAAAAAACCTAATTAAATCAAATGAAAGTCAAACACATTCCGACAAAGCTATTTGAATCGAATGAAAGTCAAATGCATTCTACAAATCTAATTGAATCAAATGAAAGGAAAAACATCTAAAAAATTCAAATTAAATCAATAAAAGGTCAAACACATTCAAACAAAACTATTTGAATCAAATGAAAGTCAAAAGCATTCTATAAAGCCAATTGAATCAAATTAAAGTCAAACACTTTCAAACAAAGCTAATTGAATCAAATGAAAGTAAAACACATTCAAACAAACCGAATTGAATCAAATGAAAGTCAAAGACATTCAAACAGAGCTAATTGAATCAAATGAAAGTCAAACCCATTTAAACAAAGCTAATTGAATCAAATGTAAGTCAAACACATTCAAACAGAGCTTTTTGAATCAAATGAAAGTCAAATGCATTCAACAAAGCTAATTGAATCAAATGAAAGTCAAAAAAATCTAAAAAAACCTAATTAAATCAAATGAAAGTCAAACACATTCAAACAAACCTAATTGAATCAAATGAAAGTCAAAGACATTCAAACAGAGCTTTTTGAATCAAATGAAAGTCAAATGCATTCAACAAAGCTAATTGAATCAAATGAAATTCAAAAAAATCTAAAAAAACCTAATTAAATCAAATGAAAGTCAAACTGACCAATATGGTCAAAGTTCTAATGATTGTAATGCTCCAAGTGGTCATGGTGAGGTCCAAATTCAAGACAATGCAAAGGCCTTATTTCTGTCCAAAACATTTCTTAATCCGTTGCACGGTTTTGGTTCGAATGTTTTTACAAGGGGTTGCACTTCACTTAGTGTAATTAACCTTGTAGAAGGTATCTAGCAAGTGACGGTTTTCCAAGCTCCAAATACATGTTTAAAGGCGTCGGTTACAAGCTGAATTGGAGGCAGTTTGGGCGTGTTTCATGCTAGCCGTTTGTAGGTTACTTGGACTGATTGAAGAGGAGTGATTCGTGGCACTTGTTGGGCGTAAATTATGGAGTTTGTTGGCTGAACATTGCACCTCATTATTTGGGGGTTATGAAGAATAAAGAGGCGTGAATCAAGGCATTAAAATGGGAGTTACACAAGCTTGAAGAGTGGCTGTTTTGGGCGTGTGTTTATGGCTATTGGAGATGCTCTTTGGATGCTATTTTGGCTGGTCATTTTTCCTTGTTTCAAGCCTAGTCTTTAGGTCTTTTAATTAGCTTAATTATGTTTGTAATGGGGTTAAGTGGGACGTGTATTAACCACTCATTCCCTTAGTTAATTTCCTTTTGTTTGTTTCATTTTGTTAATTAAAGTAGGGAAGTGAAAAGGTTGTATTGATGCTATAAATAGCATACTTTGAATGAATGAAAAATCATCCAAGATTATTTGCCTAAAACGTGTGTTTTGTTAATTGAAGTGACTTGAGTTTAGTTCACTTTGTTTTCCAAATTTGAGTATCCGAATTTGAAGAGTGTTAGTTTTGGTGAGAGTTCCCAAGATTAGGACTTATAGTTTATGATTTGGTGAGAGTTCCCTCATCTAGACTATCCCAAGCAAACGAGTGAGAGTTCCTCTTTGCTATATCCTTAGCTTAGGGTGAGAGTTCCCCTAACTAAACTGATCACTTGATAATTGAATCTTAAAATCCTTTGAATCTTTTAACTTATCATTTTTGTAACAAGGTTTCTCATCTTGTTTACACATCACAAAACACATTTAAACAAAGCTATTTGAATCAAATGAAAGTCAAATGCATTCTACAAATCTATTTGAATCAAATGGAAGTAAAAAACAATCGAATAAAGCCAATCGAATCCAATGAAAGTCTTACACATTCAACCAAAGCTTTTTGAATCAAATGAAAGTCAAATGCATTCAACAAAGCTAATTGAATCAAATGAAAGTCAAAAACATCTAAAAAAATCTAATTAAATCAAATGAAAGTCAAACACATTCAGACAAAGCTATTAGAATCAAATGAAAGTCAAATGCATTCTACAAATCTAATTGAATCAAATGAAAGTAAAAAACATTTGAACAAAGCCAATTGAATCAAATGAAAGTCAAACTCATTCAAACAAACCTAATTGAATCAAATGAAAGTCAAAATCATTCAAACAGAGCTCATTAAATAAAATGAAAGTCAAACACATTCAAAAAGAGCTTTTTGAATCAAATGAAGGTCAAACGCAATCTACAAAGCTAATTGAATCAAATGAAAGTCAAACACATTGAAACAAAGCTAATTGGATAAAACTTAAGTCAAACACATTCAAATAGAGCTTTTTGAATAAAATGAAAGTCAAATGCGTTCAACAAAGCTAATTGAATCAGACGAAAGTCAAAAACATCTTAAAAAATCTAATAAAATCAAATGAAAGTCAAACACATTCAGACAAAGCTATTTGTATCAACTGAAAGTCATATGCATTCTACAAATCTAATTGAATCAAATGAAAGTAAAAAACATCTAAAAAATTCAAATTAAATCGATAAAAGGTCAAACAAATTCAAACAAAACTATTTGAATCAAATGAAAGTCAAATGCATTCTATAAAGCTAATTGAATCAAATGAAAGTCAAACACATTCAAACAAAGCTAAGTGAATCAAATGAAAGTAAAACACATTAAAACAAACCTAATTGAATCAAATGAAAGTCAAACACATTCAAACAGAGCTAATTGAATCAAATGAAAGTCAAACACATTCAAAAAGAGTTTTTTGAATCAAATGAAGGTCAAATGCAATCTGCAAAGCTAATCAAATCAAATGAAAGTCAAACACATACAAACAAAGCTAATTGAATCAAATGTAAGTCAAATACATTCAAACAAAGCTTTTTGAATCAAATGAAAGTCAAATGCATTCAACAAAGCTCAGTGAATCAAATGAAAGTAAAAAACAACTAAAAAAATCTAATTAAATCAAATGAAAGTCAAACACATTCAGACAAAGCTAATTGAATCAAATGAAATTTAAACACATTCAAACAAACCTAATAGAATCAAATGAAAGACGAACACATTCAAAATGAGCTAATTGAATCACATAAAAGTCAAACCCATTCAAAAAGATCTTTTTGAATCAAATTAAGGTCAAATTTAATCTACGAAGCTAATTGAATCAATTGAAAGTTAAACACATTCAAACAAAGCTATTTGAATGAAATGTAAGTCAAACACATTCAAACAGAGCTTTTTGAATCAAATGAAAGTCAAATGCATTCAACAAAGCTAATTGAATCAAATTAAAGTCAAAAATATCCAAAAAAACCTAATTAAATCAAATGAAAGACAATCACATTCAGACAAAGCTATTTGAATCAAATGAAAGTCAAATGCATTCTACAAAGCTAATTAAATCAAATGAAAGTCAAAAACATTCGAACAAAGCCAGTTGAATCAAATGAAAGTCAAACACATTCAAACAAACCTAATTGAATCAAATGAAAGTCAAAATCATTCAAACAGAGCTAATTAAATAAAATGAAAATCAAACTCATTCAAAAAGAGCTTTTTGAATCAAATGAAGGTCAAACACAATCTACAAAGCTAATTGAATCAAATGAAAGTCAAACACATTCAAAAAGAGTTTTTTAAATCAAATGAAGGTCAAATGCAATCTGCAAAGCTAATCAAATCAAATGAAAGTCAAACACATTCATACAAAGCTAATTGAATTAAATGTAAGTCAAATACATTCAAACAAAGCTTTTTGAATCAAATGAAAGTCAAAAGCATTCTATAAAGCCAATTGAATCAAATTAAAGTCAAACACTTTCAAACAAAGCTAATTGAATCAAATGAAAGTAAAACACATTCAAACAAACCTAATTGAATCAAATGAAAGTAAAAAACAACTAAAAAAATCTAATTAAATCAAATGAATGTCAAACACATTCAGACAAAGCTATTTGAATCAAATGAAAGTCAAATGCATTCTACAAATCTAATTGAATCAAATGAAAGTAAAAAACATTTGAAAAAAGCCAATTGAATCAAATGAAAGTCAAACACATTCAAACAAACCTAATTGAATCAAATGAAAGTCAAACACATTCTAACAAAGCTAATTGAATCAAATGAAAGTCAAACACATTAAAACAAACCTAATCGAATCAAATGAAAGTCAAACACATTCAAACAGAGCTAATTGAATCAAATGAAAGTCAAACACATTCAAAAAGAGTTTTTTGAATCAAATGAAGGTCAAATGCAATCTGCAAAGCTAATCAAATCAAATGAAAGTCAAACACATTCAAACAAAGCTAATTGAATCAAATGTAAGTCGAATACATTCAAACAAAGCTTTTTGAATCAAATGAAAGTCAAATGCATTCAACAAAGCTCATTGAATCAAATGAAAGTCAAAAACATCTAAAAAAATCTAATTAAATCAAATGAAAGTCAAACACATTCAGACAAAGCTATTTGAATCAAATGAAAGTCAAATGCATTCTACAAATCTAATTGAATCAAATGAAAGTAAAAAACATTTGAAAAAAGCCAATTGAATCAAATGAAAGTCAAACACATTCAAACAAAGCTAATTGAATCAAATGAAAGTAAAACACATTCAAACAAACCTAATTGAATCAAATGAAAGTCAAAGATATTCAAACAGAGCTAAATGAATCAAATGAAAGTCAAACACATTCAAACAAAGGTAATTGAATCAAATGTAAGTCAAACACATCCAAACAGAGCTTTTTGAATCAAATGAAAGTCAAATGCATTTAACAAAGCTAATTGAATGAAATGAAAGTCAAACACATCTAAAAAACCTAATTAAATCAAATGAAAGTCAAACACATTCCGACAAAGCAATTTGAATCGAATGAAAGTCAAATGCATTCTACAAATCTGATTGAATCAAATGAAAGGGAAAACATCTAAAAAATTCAAATTAAATCAATAAAAGGTCAAACACATTCAAACAAAACTATTTGAATCAAATGAAAGTCAAAAACATTCTATAAAGCCAATTGAATCAAATTAAAGTCAAACACTTTCAAACAAAGCTAATTGAATCAAATGAAAGTAAAACACATTCAAACAAACCTTATTGAATCAAATGAAAGTCAAAGACATTCAAACAGAGCTAATTGAATCAAATGAAAGTCAAACACATTTAAACAGAGCTTTTTGAATCAAATGAAAGTTAAATGCATTCAACAAAGCTAATTGAATCAAATTAAAGTCAAAAATATCCAAAAAAACCTAATTAAATCAAATGAAAGTCAATCACATTCAGACAAAGCTATTTGAATCAAATGAAAGTCAAATGCATTCTACAAAGCTAATTAAATCAAATGAAAGTAAAAAACATTCGAACAAAGCCAATTGAATCAAATGAAAGTCAAACACATTCAAACAAACCTAATTGAATCAAATGAAAGTCAAAATCATTCAAACAGAGCTAATTAAATAAAATGAAAGTCAAACACATTCAAAAAGAGCTTTTTGAATCAAATGAAGGTCAAACGCAATCTACAAAGCTAATTGAATCAAATGAAAGTCAAACACATTGAAACAAAGCTAATTAGATAAAACTTAAGTCAAACACATTCAAATAGAGCTTTTTGAATAAAATGAAAGTCGAATGCGTTCAACAAAGCTAATTGAATCAAACGAAAGTCAAAAACATCTAAAAAAAATCTAATTAAATCAAATGAAAGTTAAACACATTCAGACAAAGCTATTTGTATCAACTGAAAGTCATATGCATTCTACAAATCTAATTGAATCAAATGAAAGTAAAAAACATCTAAAAAATTCAAATTAAATCAATAAAAGGTCAACCACATTCAAACAAAACTATTTGAATCAAATGAAAGTCAAATGCATTCTATAAAGCTAATTGTATCAAATGAAAGTCAAACACATTCAAACAAAGCTAATTGAATCAAATGAAAGTAAAACACATTAAAACAAACCTAATTGAATCAAATGAAAGTCAAACACATTCAAACAGAGCTAATTGAATAAAATGAAAGTCAAACACATTCAAAAAGAGTTTTTTGAATCAAATGAAGGTCAAATGCAATCTGCAAAGCTAATCAAATCAAATAAAAGTCAAACACATTCAAACAAAGCTAATTGAATCAAATGTAAGTCAAATACATTCAAACAAAGCTTTTTGAATCAAATGAAAGTCAAATGCATTCAACAAAGCTCATTGAATCAAATGAAAGTAAAAAACAACTAAAAAAATCTAATTAAATCAAATGAAAGTCAAACACATTCAGACAAAGCTATTTAAATCAAATGAAAGTCAAATGCATTCTACAAATCTAATTGAATCAAATGAAAGTAAAAAACATTTGAACAAAGCCAATTGAATTAAATGAAAGTTAAACACATTCAAACAAACCTAATTGAATCAAATGAAAGTCAAACACATTCAAATAAAGCTAATTGAATCAAATGAAAGTAAAAGACATTAAAACAAACCTAATTGAATCAAATGAAAGTCAAAAACATTCAAACACAGCTAATTGAATCAAATGAAAGTCAAACACATTCAAAAAGAGTTTTTTGAATCAAATGAAGGTCAAATGCAATCTGCAAAGCTAATCAAATCAAATGAAAGTCAAACACATTCAAACAAAGCTAATTGAATCAAATGTAAGTCAAATACATTCAAACAAAGCTTTTTGAATCAAATGAAAGTCAAATGCATTCAACAAAGCTCATTGAATCAAATGAAAGTCAAAAACATCTAAAAAAATCTAATTAAATCAAATGAAAGTCAAACACATTCAGACAAAGCTATTTGAATCGAATGAAAGTCAAATGCATTCTACAAATCTAATTGAATCAAATGGAAGTAAAAAACCATTCGAACAAAGCTAAATAAATCCAATGAAAGTCAAACACATTCTAACAAAGCTTTTTGAATCAAATGAAAGTCAAATGCATTCAACAAAGCTAATTGAATCAAATGAAAGTCAAAAACATGTAAAAAAAATCTAATAAAATCAAATGAAAGTCAAACACAATAAAAAAAAGCTAATTAAATCAAATGAAAGTCAAAAACATGTAAAAAATCTAATTAAATCAAATGAAAGTCAAACAAAATAAAAAAAAGCTAATTAAATCAAATGAAAGTCAAACATATTCAAACAAAGCTATTTGAATTAAATGAAAGTCAAATGCAATCTACAAAGCTAATTGAATCAAATGAAAGTTAAACGCATTCAAACAAACCTAATAGAATCAAATGAAAGACGAACACATTCAAAATGAGCTAATTGAATCAAATAAAAGTCAAACCCATTCAAAAAGATCTTTTTGAATCAAATTAAGGTCAAATGCATTTAACAAAGCTAATTGAATGAAATGAAAGTCAAAAACATCTAAAAAACCTAATTAAATCAAATGAAAGTCAAACACATTCCGACAAAGCTATTTGAATCGAATGAAAGTCAAATGCATTCTACAAATCTAATTGAATCAAATGAAAGGAAAAAAATCTAAAAAATTCAAATTAAATCAATAAAAGGTCAAACACATTCAAACAAAACTATTTGAATCAAATGAAAGTCAAAAGCATTCTATAAAGCCAATTGAATCAAATTAAAGTCAAACACTCTCAAACAAAGCTAATTGAATCAAATGAAAGTAAAACACATTCAAACAAACCTAATTGAATCAAATGAAAGTCAAAGACATTCAAACAGAGCTAATTGAATCAAATGAAAGTCAAACACATTTAAACAGAGCTTTTTGAATCAAATGAAAGTCAAATGCATTCAACAAAGCTAATTGAATCAAATTAAAGTCAAAAATATCCAAAAAAACCAAATTAAATCAAATGAAAGTCAATCACATTCAGACAAAGCTATTTGAATCAAATGAAAGTCAAATGCATTCAACAAAGCTAATTGAATCAAACAAAAGTCAAAAACATTTAAAAAAATCTAATTAAATCAGATGAAAGACAAACACATTCAGACAAAGATGTTTGAATCAAATGAAATTCAAATACATTCTACAAATCTAATTGAATCAAATGAAAGGAAAAACATGTAAAAAATTCAAATTAAATCAATAAAAGGTCAAACACATTCAAGCAAAACTATTTGAATCAAATGAAAGTCAAAAGCATTCTATAAAGCCAATTGAATCAAATTAAAGTCAAACACTTTCAAACAAAGCTAATTGAATCAAATGAAAGTAAAACACATTCAATCAAACCTAATTGAATCAAATGAAAGTCAAACACATTCAAACAGAGCTAATTGAATCAAATGAAAGTCAAACACATTCAAAAAGAGTTTTTTGAATCAAATGAAGGTCAAATGCAATCTGCAAAGCTAATTGAATCAAATTAAAGTCAAAAATATCCAAAAAAAACCTAATTAAATCAAATGAAAGTCAATCACATTCAGACAAAGCTATTTGAATCAAATGAAAGTCAAATGCATTCTACAAAGCTAAATAAATCAAATGAAAGTCAAAAACATTCGAACAAAGCCAATTGAATCAAATAAAAGTCAAACACATTCAAACAAACCTAATTGAATCAAATGAAAGTCAAAATCATTCAACCAGAGCTAATTAAATAAAATGAAAGTCAAACACATTGAAAAAGAGCTTTTTGAATCAAATGAAGGTCAAACGCAATCTACAAAGCTAATTGAATCAAATGAAAGGAAAAACATCTAAAAAATTCAAATTAAATCAATAAAAGGTCAAACACATTCAAACAAAACTATTTGAATTAAATGAAAGTCAAAAGCATTCTATAAAGCCAATTGAATCAAATTAAAGTCAAACACTTTCAAACAAAGCTAATTGAATCAAATGAAAGTAATACACATTCAAACAAACCTAATTGAATCAAATGAAAGTCAAAGACATTCAAACAGAGCTAATTGAATCAAATGAACGTCAAACACATTTAAACAAAGGTAATTGAATCAAATGTAAGTCAAACACATTCAAACAGAGCTTTTTGAATCAAATGAAAGTCAAATGCATTCAACAAAGCTAATTGAATCAAATGAAAGTCAAAAAAATCTAAAAAAACCTAATTAAATCAAATGAAAGTCAAACACATTTAAACAAAGCTATTTGAATCAAATGAAAGTCAAATGCATTCTACAAATCTATTTGAATCAAATGGAAGTAAAAAACAATCAAATAAAGCCAATCGAATCCAATGAAAGTCTTACACATTCAAACAAAGCTTTTTGAATCAAATGAAAGTCAAATGCATTCAACAAAGCTAATTGAATCAAATGAAAGTCAAAAACATCTAAAAAAATCTAATTAAATCAAATGAAAGTCAAACAAAATAAAAAAAAGCTAATTAAATCAAATGAAAGTCAAACACATTCAAACAAAGCTATTTGAATTAAATGAAAGTCAAATGCAATCTACAAAGCTAATTGAATCAAATGAAATTTAAACACATTCAAACAAACCTAATAGAATCAAATGAAAGACGAACACATTCAAAATGAGCTAATTGAATAAAATAAAAGTCAAACCCATTCAAAAAGATCTTTTTGAATCAAATTAAGGTCAAATGCATTTAACAAAGCTAATTGAATGAAATGAAAGTCAAAAACATCTAAAAAACCTAATTAAATCAAATGAAAGTCAAACACATTCCGACAAAGCTATTTGAATCGAATGAAAGTCAAATGCATTCTACAAATCTAATTGAATCAAATGAAAGGAAAAACATCTAAAAAATTCAAATTAAATCAATAAAAGGTCAAACACATTCAAACAAAACTATTTGAATCAAATGAAAGTCAAAAGCATTCTATAAAGCCAATTGAATCAAATTAAAGTCAAACACTCTCAAACAAAGCTAATTGAATCAAATGAAAGTGAAACACATTCAAACAAACCTAATTGAATCAAATGAAAGTCAAAGACATTCAAACAGAGCTAATTGAATCAAATGAAAGTCAAACACATTTAAACAGAGCTTTTTGAATCAAATGAAAGTCAAATGCATTCAACAAAGCTAATTGAATCAAATTAAAGTCAAAAATATCCAAAAAAACCAAATTAAATCAAATGAAAGTCAATCACATTCAGACAAAGCTATTTGAATCAAATGAAAGTCAAATGCATTCAACAAAGCTAATTGAATCAAACAAAAGTCAAAAACATTTAAAAAAATCTAATTAAATCAGATGAAAGACAAACACATTCAGACAAAGATGTTTGAATCAAATGAAATTCAAATACATTCTACAAATCTAATTGAATCAAATGAAAGGAAAAACATGTAAAAAATTCAAATTAAATCAATAAAAGGTCAAACACATTCAAGCAAAACTATTTGAATCAAATGAAAGTCAAAAGCATTCTATAAAGCCAATTGAATCAAATTAAAGTCAAACACTTTCAAACAAAGCTAATTGAATCAAATGAAAGTAAAACACATTCAATCAAACCTAATTGAATCAAATGAAAGTCAAACACATTCAAACAGAGCTAATTGAATCAAATGAAAGTCAAACACATTCAAAAAGAGTTTTTTGAATCAAATGAAGGTCAAATGCAATCTGCAAAGCTAATTGAATCAAATTAAAGTCAAAAATATCCAAAAAAACCTAATTAAATCAAATGAAAGTCAATCACATTCAGACAAAGCTATTTGAATCAAATGAAAGTCAAATGCATTCTACAAAGCTAAATAAATAAAATGAAAGTCAAAAACATTCGAACAAAGCCAATTGAATCAAATAAAAGTCAAACACATTCAAACAAACCTAATTGAATCAAATGAAAGTCAAAATCATTCAACCAGAGCTAATTAAATAAAATGAAAGTCAAACACATTGAAAAAGAGCTTTTTGAATCAAATGAAGGTCAAACGCAATCTACAAAGCTAATTGAATCAAATGAAAGGAAAAACATCTAAAAAATTCAAATTAAATCAATAAAAGGTCAAACACATTCAAACAAAACTATTTGAATTAAATGAAAGTCAAAAGCATTCTATAAAGCCAATTGAATCAAATTAAAGTCAAACACTTTCAAACAAAGCTAATTGAATCAAATGAAAGTAATACACATTCAAACAAACCTAATTGAATCAAATGAAAGTCAAAGACATTCAAACAGAGCTAATTGAATCAAATGAACGTCAAACACATTTAAACAAAGGTAATTGAATCAAATGTAAGTCAAACACATTCAAACAGAGCTTTTTGAATCAAATGAAAGTCAAATGCATTCAACAAAGCTAATTGAATCAAATGAAAGTCAAAAAAAATCTAAAAAAACCTAATTAAATCAAATGAAAGTCAAACACATTTAAACAAAGCTATTTGAATCAAATGAAAGTCAAATGCATTCTACAAATCTATTTGAATCAAATGGAAGTAAAAAACAATCAAATAAAGCCAATCGAATCCAATGAAAGTCTTACACATTCAAACAAAGCTTTTTGAATCAAATGAAAGTCAAATGCATTCAACAAAGCTAATTGAATCAAATGAAAGTCAAAAACATCTAAAAAAATCTAATTAAATCAAATGAAAGTCAAACAAAATAAAAAAAAGCTAATTAAATCAAATGAAAGTCAAACACATTCAAACAAAGCTATTTGAATTAAATGAAAGTCAAATGCAATCTACAAAGCTAATTGAATCAAATGAAATTTAAACACATTCAAACAAACCTAATAGAATCAAATGAAAGACGAACACATTCAAAATGAGCTAATTGAATAAAATAAAAGTCAAACCCATTCAAAAAGATCTTTTTGAATCAAATTAAGGTCAAATGCATTTAACAAAGCTAATTGAATGAAATGAAAGTCAAAAACATCTAAAAAACCTAATTAAATCAAATGAAAGTCAAACACATTCCGACAAAGCTATTTGAATCGAATGAAAGTCAAATGCATTCTACAAATCTAATTGAATCAAATGAAAGGAAAAACATCTAAAAAATT
The DNA here is from genome assembly GCF_001683475.1 of Chenopodium quinoa. Lineage (NCBI taxonomy): Eukaryota > Viridiplantae > Streptophyta > Magnoliopsida > Caryophyllales > Amaranthaceae > Chenopodium > Chenopodium quinoa. The sequence continues at coordinate 104,488 of NW_018744071.1, read as the reverse complement.
CAAATTAAATCAATAAAAGGTCAAACACATTCAAACAAAACTATTTGAATCAAATGAAAGTCAAAAGCATTCTATAAAGCCAATTGAATCAAATTAAAGTCAAACACTCTCAAACAAAGCTAATTGAATCAAATGAAAGTGAAACACATTCAAACAAACCTAATTGAATCAAATGAAAGTCAAAGACATTCAAACAGAGCTAATTGAATCAAATGAAAGTCAAACACATTTAAACAGAGCTTTTTGAATCAAATGAAAGTCAAATGCATTCAACAAAGCTAATTGAATCAAATTAAAGTCAAAAATATCCAAAAAAACCAAATTAAATCAAATGAAAGTCAATCACATTCAGACAAAGCTATTTGAATCAAATGAAAGTCAAATGCATTCAACAAAGCTAATTGAATCAAACAAAAGTCAAAAACATTTAAAAAAATCTAATTAAATCAGATGAAAGACAAACACATTCAGACAAAGATGTTTGAATCAAATGAAATTCAAATACATTCTACAAATCTAATTGAATCAAATGAAAGGAAAAACATGTAAAAAATTCAAATTAAATCAATAAAAGGTCAAACACATTCAAGCAAAACTATTTGAATCAAATGAAAGTCAAAAGCATTCTATAAAGCCAATTGAATCAAATTAAAGTCAAACACTTTCAAACAAAGCTAATTGAATCAAATGAAAGTAAAACACATTCAATCAAACCTAATTGAATCAAATGAAAGTCAAACACATTCAAACAGAGCTAATTGAATCAAATGAAAGTCAAACACATTCAAAAAGAGTTTTTTGAATCAAATGAAGGTCAAATGCAATCTGCAAAGCTAATTGAATCAAATTAAAGTCAAAAATATCCAAAAAAACCTAATTAAATCAAATGAAAGTCAATCACATTCAGACAAAGCTATTTGAATCAAATGAAAGTCAAATGCATTCTACAAAGCTAAATAAATAAAATGAAAGTCAAAAAACATTCGAACAAAGCCAATTGAATCAAATAAAAGTCAAACACATTCAAACAAACCTAATTGAATCAAATGAAAGTCAAAATCATTCAACCAGAGCTAATTAAATAAAATGAAAGTCAAACACATTGAAAAAGAGCTTTTTGAATCAAATGAAGGTCAAACGCAATCTACAAAGCTAATTGAATCAAATGAAAGGAAAAACATCTAAAAAATTCAAATTAAATCAATAAAAGGTCAAACACATTCAAACAAAACTATTTGAATTAAATGAAAGTCAAAAGCATTCTATAAAGCCAATTGAATCAAATTAAAGTCAAACACTTTCAAACAAAGCTAATTGAATCAAATGAAAGTAATACACATTCAAACAAAACTAATTGAATCAAATGAAAGTCAAAGACATTCAAACAGAGCTAATTGAATCAAATGAAAGTCAAACACATTTAAACAAAGGTAATTGAATCAAATGTAAGTCAAACACATTCAAACAGAGCTTTTTGAATCAAATGAAAGTCAAATGCATTCAACAAAGCTAATTGAATCAAATGAAAGTCAAAAAAATCTAAAAAAAACCTAATTAAATCAAATGAAAGTCAAACACATTTAAACAAAGCTATTTGAATCAAATGAAAGTCAAATGCATTCTACAAATCTATTTGAATCAAATGGAAGTAAAAAACAATCGAATAAAGCCAATCGAATCCAATGAAAGTCTTACACATTCAAACAAAGCTTTTTGAATCAAATGAAAGTCAAATGCATTCAACAAAGCTAATTGAATCAAATGAAAGTCAAAAACATCTAAAAAAATCTAATTAAATCAAATGAAAGTCAAACAAAATAAAAAAAAGCTAATTAAATCAAATGAAAGTCAAACACATTCAAACAAAGCTATTTGAATTAAATGAAAGTCAAATGCAATCTACAAAGCTAATTGAATCAAATGAAATTTAAACACATTCAAACAAACCTAATAGAATCAAATGAAAGACGAACACATTCAAAATGAGCTAATTGAATAAAATAAAAGTCAAACCCATTCAAAAAGATCTTTTTGAATCAAATTAAGGTCAAATTTAATCTACAAAGCTAATTGAATCAATTGAAAGTTAAACACATTCAAACAAAGCTATTTGAATGAAATGTAAGTCAAACACATTTAAACATAGCTTTTTGAATCAAATGAAAGTCAAATGCATTCAACAAAGCTAATTGAATCAAATTAAAGTCAAAAATATCCAAAAAAACCTAATTAAATCAAATGAAAGTCAATCACATTCAGACAAAGCTATTTGAATCAAATGAAAGTCAAATGCATTCTACAAAGCTAATTAAATCAAATGAAAGTCAAAAACATTAACAAAGCCAATTGAATCAAATGAAAGTCAAACACATTCAAACAAACCTAATTGAATCAAATGAAAGTCAAAATCATTCAAACAGAGCTAATTGAATAAAATGAAAGTCAAACTCATTCAAAAAGAGCTTTTTGAATCAAATGAAGGTTAAACGCAATCTACAAAGCTAATTGAATCAAATGAAAGTAAAAAACATCTAAAAAATTCAAATTAAATCAATAAAAGGTCAAACACATTCAAACAAAACTATTTGAATCAAATGAAAGTCAAAAGCATTCTATAAAGCCAATTGAATCAAATTAAAGTCAAACACTTTCAAACAAAGCTAATTGAATCAAATGAAAGTAAAACACATTCAAACAAACCTAATTGAATCAAATGAAAGTCAAAGACATTCAAACAGAGCTAATTGAATCAAATGAAAGTCAAACACATTTAAACAAAGCTAATTGAATCAAATGTAAGTCAAACACATTCAAAGAGAGTTTTTTGAATCAAATGAAAGTCAAGTGCATTCAACAAAGCTAATTGAATCAAATGAAAGTCAAAAAAATCTAAAAAAACCTAATTAAATCAAATGAAAGTCAAACACATTTAAACAAAGCTATTTGAATCAAATGAAAGTCAAATGCATTCTACAAATCTATTTGAATCAAATGGAAGTAAAAAACAATCGAATAAAGCCAATCGAATCCAATGAAAGTCTTACACATTCAAACAAAGCTTTTTGAATCAAATGAAAGTCAAATGCATTCAACAAAGCTAATTGAATCAAATGAAAGTCAAAAACATCTAAAAAAATCTAATTAAATCAAATGAAAGTCAAACAAAATAAAAAAAAGCTAATTAAATCAAATGAAAGTCAAACACATTCAAACAAAGCTATTTGAATTAAATGAAAGTCAAATGCAATCTACAAAGCTAATTGAATCAAATGAAATTTAAACACATTCTGATGTAAAAACTAATAGATGAAATTAGTTTTAACAAGTTAATGAATCAAGTTTAAGCAAAGGATTGATTTTAGGTTGGTGTTTAGGTACGTTTATGTAGAATTTAGGTGTAGGTTTGTAAGGATTACTCACTTAACAAACAAGGATATGAAGGCAAGGATTTCTCACTCAACCAACTAAGTTCAAATTGTATGGAAGGATTACTCACTTGACCACTCAATCTCTTCAAGTCTAACTTGGTACAAAAAACCGGTTATTTCACAAACAAATAATCAGTTTTTAAGTTCAAGCAAAAGCTCTTTTTCATTGATCAAAATCTGATTACAAATTACAATTACATGCCTTTTATAAGCAACTAAAAGAACTAACAATCATTGCTTAACTTAAAGAAGCAAACTGATTTATTAAAGCTTTAAACAACGAAAATGAAACTAAGCCTAAAGTACGTCTAAGTGCAGCAGCCTTTTAGTCTTCATAAGCCCCTTAACGTCCTTATTAAACGCATGTAAATGAGCTAAGCAAACAGCCACAAATTCAGCAAGAAAACCGTTGGAGGTGCATTTGTAACCCCCCCTTGATTCACGCCCCTTTCATTATTCATGCATTGAAGTTTATCCTTGAGTTCCTCTCAACTGAAATGGCTGTTCAAAATGCTTCAATTAACGTGCTTAATGAGCAATTAAGCAAGTAAATCCATGATTAAAACCAAACGGACCATGGGCAGCAAAAGAACCCAAGGTTTGGTCTTCAAATGATTTCGCAAGTATCACTTCTTTGGATGAACCGTAACTTGGACTTGTGCTTGGACTTGGATGAAAATTGTGACTAGGACTAATAGGACTTTCGTGATTTGTATCATCCTCCCCTTCTTCGAAAGGAGTTGTCCTCAACTCGTCATCTTCTAAATAAGGAGCTAGGTCACCAATATTGAAAGTTGATGAAACTCCAAATTGCCCTCCAAGATCAACTTTGTATGCATTATCATTGATCCTTTCCATGATTTGAAAAGGACCCTCTGCCCTTGGCATCAACTTGTGCTTTCGTTGCTTAGGGAACCTTTCTTTTCGAAGAAAAATCCAAACAAGATCACCCACTTCAAATTTTCTCACATTGCTCAAGTGTTTGTTTGCTTGCTTCTTGTAGGACTCGTTAGCTTTCTCAATGTTCTTCCTAACTTCTTTATGAACATTCATCATGAACTCAACATGCTCCTTGGCTGTCCCATGAACAAATTTGTCCTTAGGAATTGCAATGTTATCAATAGGAACATAAGGATTGACCCCATAAACAATTTCGAATGGTGAGTATTTCGTGGTTTTACTTGGAGTTCTATTGTAAGCAAATTCAGCATGAGCTAGCTTTAGATCCCAATCTTTCCCTCCTTTGTTCACTAAGGCACGAAGCAATGTTCCAAGAACTCTATTCACCACCTCAGTTTGACCATCCGTTTGTGGATGATGGCTAGTTGAGAAAAGTAGCTTGGTACCCACGAGCCTCCATAATGACTTCCAAAAATGGCTCACAAACTTTGTATCACGATCTGAAACAATGGTTCTAGGCAAACCATGTAACTTAGCCACCTCCTTGAAAAAACGTTGAGCCACGTTATAAGCATCATCCACTTTTTTACAAGCAATGAAATGGGCCATCTTCGAAAATCGATCAACAACCACCATGATTGAATCTTTTCCACGAGCTGTTCTAGGCAAGGCCATGATGAAATCCATACTCAAATCCTCCCAAGGTCTTTCGGGAATTGGCAAAGGCTTGTATTCACCTCTATGAAAGGTCATTTTAGCCCTTTGACAAGTAGAACATCTAGCTAGGATTTGGTGCACGTTAGCTAGCATCTTTGGCCAATAAAAGTGACTTTGCAAGATCTCTAGGGTCTTTTGAATACCCATATGACCAGCAAGGCCTCCTCCATGAGCTTCCCTTATCAATAAGTCACGAATTGCCCCTTTAGGAACACAAAGTTTGTTTCCTTTGAAAAGAAAACCATCCACCATCACGAATTGTCCATTAACTCCATGCTTGCACGCCTCAATGATCTCCATAAGTTCAAGATCATCCTTGTAAGATTCCTTCATGATCTCAAAACCAAGGACCTTAGCTTCCATGATTCCAAGTAGGGTATGCCTCCTTGACAAAGCATCAGCTACAATGTTGGCTTTCCCTTGCTTATATTTCGTAGCAAAATTGAAGGATTGAAGGAACTCTACCCACTTAGCATGCCTAGCATTCAATTTTTTTTGGCCATGTATGAACCTCAAAGACTCATGATCCGAATGCAAGATGAATGGTTGTGGCCTCAAATAATGTGACCAATGATCTAAGGCTCGAACCATGGCATAAAATTCTTTGTCATAAGTGGAATAGTTCAATTTCCCTTGGCTCAATTTCTCACTAAAGTAGGCAATGGGTTTTGTTTCTTGGATTAGGATAGCCCCTATTCCCTTCCCACTTGCATCACACTCAACTTCAAAGGGTTTCATGAAATGAAGTAAGGCTAAAACAGGTGCCTCACACATCTTTTTTTTCACTAGTTCAAACGCCTCTTGGGCTTGAGGGTTCCATTGGAAGGTTCCTTTCTTTGTACACTCGGTGATAGGAGCCATGAGGTACTAAATTTCCTAATGAACCTTCTATAGAAAGAGGTTAGTCCATGAAATGAACGAACTTCAGTAATGGTTTTTGGGATAGGCCACGAAGCAATGGCTTCTATTTTGCTTGGATCCACCTTGATTCCATCACCTGAAACAATGTAACCAAGAAAAACAATTTCGGTTAGCAAAAAATGACACTTCTCCAACTTCCCATACAATTTTTTCTCCCTCAAAGTTCTAAAGATTTCTTCCAAATGCCTCAAATGATCTTCCTCATTTGTACTATAGATGAGAATATCATCTAAGTAAACAACTACAAACCTCCCCAAAAAAGGTCTCAACATCTCATTCATAAGCCTCATGAAAGTACTTGGTGATTAGGGATTTTGCTCCCACCAATCGGAATGCGCCACGTGGACCAATCAGGTCCTGCCAAGTGTCCCCTGGTTGGAACTGTCAGGGCTTGCCACGTGGCCCGCGCTTATTCGTTCACCTTGGACCTGTTATGTCACGACATGTGGCATACTCCATGCCTAATGGAGAACCCGGCCACCCAGGCCCAACTTCCGAGGGAAACCCAATCGGCCCTAGGTTTACCTAAACCTAGGATGGGCACGTTTCCCAAGGTTATAAATACCTCCCTTAATCCTCATTAAGGAGGGGGGACACAAGAAGTTTACGAAAAACATTACGGAACAAACACATTAATTACACACAGTAATAACCGGCTGATCTCGCTAACAAAGCAGATTACCTACATTAAACACTCTCACCTAGAGAGACCTTATTACTTTAATTTCCGCATTAATTACTCCTTAATCAGGTACTAACTTGACCGTTGGAGGCGGAGCTCAAAGGAGTCTCCGTTATTTTGCAGGTACAGGCGCCCGGTTCCAGTCTCGGAATTGTAACTCTCCCGCAGGACATCAGAAAACCCCGAAACATTTGGCGCCGTCTGTGGGGAGAGTACTTCAGAGATGGCATCCAAGTCTGTACCGACTCCTGAAGAGAGGCGTCCCCTAGACGACCCTCAAGTTCAGTCGGACCATGATACCGAAAGTGAATTTGAAGTTGAAGCTCATACAGCTTCAGACGGGACCCTAAGGGCCCGACGTACCCGTCATACCGAAAGGAGGGAACGGGAGCATCTTCAAACACCGCCTGTTTGGCAACAGCCGACTGATGGGTCTGCTCCCATCACAAGGAACGAACTCATGACCTTCATGAGGGACTTCAAGGGAGAGATTCAAGGGTTGATCAACAAGAAGTCGACTGCTCCAGTCAAGGAGCAGTAGGCTAAGAAACCCTCCACTTCACTGAAGAGGAAGCCAGTGCAAGGGCGAGAGGCGACTCCTCATCCTAAATCTAGGAAGCGGGAGCCACCTGCCCTTGATTTCACAAAATTCCGTTACCCTACAGGAAATAGGAAACCTGTTCGTCATATTCAGGAGGACGGGTCGAAGCAAACATTCACAGATGCTCGGCTACTGCTAGAGCAGAAGAAGAGTGACCGATTGTCAGAGTCGGCCTCTACTTCAAACTTTCAAGACAGTTTGCGAAATGCCTCGATGAGGCATACTCAGTCGTACCATGAGAGTCAGTCAGGCGGCACCTCCCGTCAGTCCGGCTTTCATAGTGCTCAGGCGGTACCAAACTTACCATTTGTGCCGCAACAACAGTATTTTTTGCAGCCACCTCCATTTGGTGGACCTGCAGCAAAAAACGTCCAACCTATGGACTGGCAGCTACGGTTGCTTAGACTTGGTGAACAACCGTCAGCCTTCTCCAAGGAAATTACTGAAGCTGCTCAGCCGGCCAAAGTGAAATATGTACTAGTAGGCGCCTATGACGGCACTACTAACCAGAAGACCATCTGATGGCATTCACCAACCTGATGTACCTTCAAGGGTTGGATGATCCCACTTGGTGCAAGTGTTTCCCAGCGACTCTCAAAGGAATTGCACAGCAATGGTTCGGCAACCTGCCGACTGGTTGTGTAAATAGCTTCAGGACGCTTGCTTACTTATTTGCCTCCAACTTCTCCATGAACATCCCTGCGAAGAAAACGACCCTTGATTTGGGAACAATTCAGCAGGGCGAGAAGGAGGGACTACGTTCTTACATCAGGCGGTTTAACCTGATGCGAATACAGATTCAAGGGTTACCGGATGAGGTAGCTTATACTGACTTTTTCAGAGGTCTCGAAGACGGGTCTACCTTCAAATTTGATTTGGTTCGAAAAAGGGTGGCGACTCTTCAAGAGGCCTTGATTGAAGCAGAAGCCTATATACAGGCGACTGATCTTTGTACGATAAAACAGTCGGACGGGAAAAGGTTCGACAAAAGAGAAGGACGACAGAAACAGTCGTCTAACAAAGATGAGAAAAGAAAAGAGGTCTGGGCGGCTGATTCCTCTAAACAGCCGGCCTAGAAAAAGAAAAAAGAATTCAAACCATACTCCCCAAAGTATCCGTTTAACAAGGATAACCAGTTTATCCTAAAAGAAATCAAGGAACATATCTCAATTGAGAAGCCGGTCCCCATGAAGGGTTCTGCAAACAACCGGAACCAAGATAAAATCTGTGCTTATCATGATGACGTTGGTCATCACACCAATGACTGCATCAGTCTTATGCGGTACCTAGACCGCCTGGCTGAGCAAGGTGATCTTGACACTTATGTCAAGAACACTTCCTCAAAAAAAGCTGTTGGCCAAAAAGAATCAACAGGCCGACAGCTCCGATACAGATGATGCAGTCGTCTACACCATTGCAGGCGGCTTCTCAGGAGGCGGCCCCACTATTAGGGGCAACAAAGATAATATAAGGCGGTTAGATGTAAATTCCGTTCACCAAGAACGACCGTCCAAATATACATTTCCTGAGATTGTCATCACTGAAGAGGATCTAGGAGGGGTAAGGGGGCCGCATGACGACCCTCTCGTTATTGAATGTAAAGTGGCCAACCAGAGAGTTGGCCGAATCCTCATAGATACCGGGAGCTCCTCAGATCTCATCAGCAGCAAATGTCTGTCGAAACTGAAATATCAGACTGACTGCATACATCCGGCCTCCCACCCTTTAGTAGGGTTTGGAGGAGGAGTCGTCCACCCACTGGGACGAGTAGATTTACCCATTCGCCTGGGCGAAAAAGGGGAAGGACGACACATGGTAGTCCGGTTCCTCGTAGTAGAGGAACTCTCGGCCTACAACATGATTCTGGGTCGACCAACCCTGAATAATTCCAAGGCTGTTATAATCCCGTCTCTTATGTTGCTCAAGTTTGAGAGGGATAATGGAACAGTCGGCTCCCTAAGGGGAGATCAGAGGATGGCCCGAGAGTGCTATCTCTCGGATGTCAAGCCCACTGTTATGGCCACTGGGTCAAGTGGTGAAAAAACAGACCTTGACAATGTCAAGGAGAGTGCGCCTGTTCAAGAAGCAGGCGGCAAAAAGAGAAAGGCGTCCCAGACAGAGTCCGCAAGAAAAGCAAGAAAATAGCAATCATTGGCAGAGGAGCGGCCGGATGAGTTCCGCCCTCAGCCGGCTGGTGAGCATGCGGACCTGATCTTAGACGACTCACGTCCTGACCGAACAGTCAAAGTTGGGACGACTGCTCTGAGAAACCTTGGTGACGACTTTCACAACCTATTGAAAGAATACAAGGACATCTTTACATTCGAAGTCCATGAAATGCCAGGCATTAGTCCTGATCTGGCGGTACATAAACTCGCCGTGGATCCGAAAAAGAAGCCGGTACGGAAAAAGAAGCGGAACCATGGCGAAGAAAGAAGTCAGGCGGCAGCCGCCGAAGTTAAAAAATTACTTGATGTAGGGTTCATTCGGCAATGTTACTTCCCAGACTGGGTTGCAAATGTGGTGCTTGTTAAAAAGCCGAATGGCACCTGGCGAATGTGTGTAGACTACACAGACTTAAACAAGGCGTTCCCCAAAGACAGTTACCCTCTGCCTAAAATTGATAACCTGGTCGACTCAACAGCCGGCCATGCCTTGATGAGTTTTATGGACGCCTATTCTGGTTTTCATCAAATTCCCTTATGGAAGAAAGATCAGGAGAAGACGGCCTTCGTCACTGATCAGGGGTTATACTGTTACACGGTCATGCCGTTTGGTCTTACGAATGCCCCGGCTACCTTTCAACGAATGATAAACACTGTGTTCTTTGATCAGATTGGGAGAAACGTCGAGGCATATATTGATGATATGATTGTCAAGACAAAACTTCAGAAAGATCATCTGTCGGACCTCCGAGAAACTTTCGCCACACTCAGGCGGCACCATGTCATGCTCAATCCCAAGAAATGTGTATTTGGAGTTGAGTCTGGGAAATTTCTCGGATTCCTTATCAATCAGAGAGGAATAGAAGCGAACTCTGAGAAGGTGCAGGCGGTCATTGACATGTAGTCGCCTCGTACCATCCGAGAGGTTCAGAATTTAACAGGTTGTCTGGCGGCCTTGGGAAGATTTCTAAGCCGATCAGGCGACAAATGCCTATACTTTTTCCAGGCAATTAAGAAAAAGGCAAGGTTTGAATGGGGGCCGGATGCTGAGGCCGCCTTCCAGAAATTAAAAGTTCACTTGCACTCCTTGCCGAGGCTGGTCAGCCCTTTGCCCAAAGAGGTTCTCTACATGTACCTGGCCGTCTCTGATCATGCGTTAAGCGCTGTTCTCCTTGCTGAAAGGGACAGCTGTCAGCTCCCGGTCTACTTTGTCAGTCACGTACTGAAAAAATGCCGAGTTGAGGTATCCCCTAGTGGAGAAATTTGGTCTTGCACTCTTCATGGCTGTTAAAAAAATTGAAGCCCTACTTTTTGGCACATGCAGTCGTCGTGTATACAGACCACCCTATCAAGCGGCCGCTGACCATCATGGAGTCGTCAGGCCGAATGATCAAATGGGCCATAGAAATACAGAGCCTCGAAGTTACTTTCGAGCCTAGAAAAGCAGTGAAGGGGCAAGCCTTTGCTGACTTTATTGTAGAGATGACTCGTCCTCCGGACTCTCAAGTTCCAGACCAAGTATGGAAGGTATATGTGGACGGAAGCTCTACTTCAAATGGTTGTGGAGCAGGCGTCATATGTCAGTCGCCAGAGGGCGACAGGTTCGAGTATGCTCTACGCTTCAGTTTTCAGGCTTCAAACAATGAGGCAGAATATGAAGCTTTACTAGCCGGGATCCGCATGTGCAAGGCGGCAGGGGCAAGAAAAATAGACGCCTGTTCCGATTCACAATTGATAGTGAGTCAGTACAATGGCGAATACGAAGCAACCCATCCGGCCATGATCAAGTATTTACAGGCGGTCCGACAAGCAGTCGGCTCCCTTGAGGATTTCCATCTGATCCAAGTGCCGAGATCAGAAAACAACTAGGCGGATGCACTGTCAAAATTAGCATCATCCGCCTCCTCTGATACTCCTCGAACTGTTTTTTGGGAAGTAATGGAGAAGAGAAGCATCGAGGAAAACCCTATTGGAATCCTAGACAGAAGCTCAACCTGGATGGATTCAATCAGGGCATATCTGACAAACGGTACACTGCCGGATGATCCTCAACAGGCGGCAGCACTGAAGAAACGAGCCACCTGTTTTGAAATGATAAAGGGAGAACTTCACAAGAGGGGGTACCTTCAACCCTTCTTAAAGTGTGTTACTCCAGAAAAGGGACGAGAGATACTAGATGATCTTCACTCTGGTTACTGTGCTTCTCATATAGGTGGTAGGATGCTTGCTCAAAGGGCAAGGCGGCAGGGCTACTTTTGGCCTACTTTGGAAGCAGATGCAATGGAGATGGTGAAAAAATGTGACAAGTGCCAAAGGTTTGGCAAACTAATTCACCGTCCGGCTACTGACCTCACTACCATTCACAGCCCACTACCGTTTGCTAAGTGGGGCATGGACATTCTGGGTCCATATACGCCTGCTACAGGCGGAAGGAGGTACATACTTGTTGCCGTTGACTACTTCACTAAATGGGTAGAGGCGGAGGCTGTAAAGGGAATCAAGACGAAAGATGTAATTTCATTCATTTGGAAAAACGTCATCACTCGGTTCGGGGTTCCCATGTCTATGGTTTTTGATAATGGTCCCCAATTTGAGACGCCTGTTCTCAAAAAGCTGGTTGGGTGATCAAGGAATTGCAAACTACTTTGCATCTGTCGGCCGTCCACAAGCAAACGGCCAGGTAGAAGCCTTTAATAAAATCATCTCAGACGGTCTCAAGAAAAAGATTGAACGAGCAGGCGGCCTATGGGCGGATGAACTACCACATGTTCTCTGGGCCATTACGACGACTGAAAAAGGGGCGACTGGAGAAACTCCATTCCTCCTAAATTACAGTGCGAAAGCTGTTCTTCCAATAGAACACTACGAGCCGACTCTTCGAGTGATGCTATATGACGAAGAGGCAAACTGGGAAGCCATGCGCCTGGCATTAGACTCACTTCCTGAAAAGAGGGGCAATGCTGTCTTGCGCCATGAGATCTATCGCCTGAGAATGACTAGATCATACAATAAAAAAGTACACAGGCGTCCACTCAAAGTAGGGGACTTTGTACTTAGAAAAATGGAAGCAGTTGGTAGGGCTAATGAGTTTGGCAAACTAACTCCCAACTGGGAAGGACCCTACCGAATCTATGAGGAAGTCAGGAACGGTACCTACTGTCTAGAGACACCAGACGGACAACCGTTGCCTCGAACTTGGAATATAGATAATCTTAAGAAATATTTCTTTTGAATGATGTAAATAGTCAAGATCTACTTAATAAAAGTGCACTTGCTATTCAATTTGTACTAAGAGGGGCACGCTTACTAACAAACAGTCGGCTACTCTCCATTGAGTTTTTCACTCTATCTTCAGAGGGGCATGTCGTCTGTACCTTTACAGTCGACTACTCTCCATTGAGTATTTTACTCACAATACTTGGCTAAAAAGATTAGGGCCTGGCCGACCCTGTGCCTAACAGGCGGCTACCCTCCTTTTACTTAGCACCTACGTTCACCAAGAACTTACCAAGGCCACAGGCCGAATGATCAGACCAGGCGCCAAGCCAACTAATCAAATCTACAAAACTAATACGACCTGTCCCAACATCATAGCAGGCGTCCGACGGCATCCATCCGGATGAAATTCGTCGCAGAGAGCAGCTCCCTTTTGGGTGGAACATTGTTCTATAAACTAATTACACGGCACCTATACGACTGTCCCCAAGGGCAACCATGTAGCCTTTTTGAGACAAGGATAACTCTATCACTAACCAAACCAGTGGTAGCAGTTGACATCTGAGTCAGATGACCGCCTGTATTACTTGGGATAAATACAGGGGGTACCTATTGAGTTAATAGCCAACAAACATTGGCGAATCAAGGGGTCTATCCGGCCTTCGCCGCCTGGTACCTCTACTTCTCAAACAAAAGTGACGGCGACTGAGTAACTCCAACGTTATCTCATAAGTCACTCCCTCAAATTTGGTATGGAACCTGAAAGGTTTGAGTCGTCCGCCTGTTTTTAACAAACAGGGGCACTCAAACCCCTATTCCTACTAGGTAACCTATTGAGTTAATAGCCAACAAACATTAGCAAACCAAGGGGATCAGCCGTCCTCCGCCGCCTGGTACCTCTACTACTCAATCTAGATTGTGACGAAGACTAAGTAACTCCTATGTTAACTTAATAGTCACTCAAACTTAGTATGGAGCCTAAAAGGTATGAGTCGTCCGCCTGTTTTAACAAGCAGAGGCCCTCAATCACTACTCTTGTTAGGTTAAAAAATTATGAGTTAAAAGCCAACAACATTGGCAATAAAGGGAAACAACCGGTGCCCGCCGCTTGTTTTCTCTACTACTCAATTCCTTGACGACTAGGTAATACTTTATTTACTTGGTCAGACCACTTTCCTACTTGGTTAAAATTACAAAAAGACAGGCCCGCCTGCCTAAAAAGGATCCAGACAAAATAGTTCGAATACCAATTGGATAAATGGCCGACTGATCGTCTATCCTGGAAACAGACAACCAGTCGTCCAGGGGCATAGGCGGCGTACTAACTATCCGTACCTGTCTGCAACGTTCGGCCATGTAAAACAGTCGGTCTAGTAAACAATTGGATATTAGATATGGAATACTTAGACAAATTTGAAGCAAAACAAAAATTCATTAAAAATAAGCCGGTCATTAAAGACCAGCAAAATATTCAAAGCCCCGGCCCCCTGGCCGGGTAAATACAAAGCAAACGGCACGCAGGCCGTGGAAAGAATACATAAAGCTTAAGAAGGGGGCAGTTCAGTATTAGCAGCTGCCGCCTGGTCAGCACTCTTCTTGCTGGACTCGGCTTCATCTGCATCCTTTTTTGATGCCTTACCCCCAAGCGGCACAAGCGCCACTACCGGCTCCTCCTCCTCCGACTCCTCCCCCAACGCCTCTTCTTTAGCAGCCGCTAGGATCTGTTGATTATATGCATCCGAGCACTGGCGGTACGTTCTTTCCCAAGAGGCAAAGTCGGCACTGGGGAAGAGGCGGCCCCAGGTCATGCGCTGGATTTGAGCGGAGTCTTCCATCATCTCCCGGACCAGCTCTTTCTTCTCTTGCTCGGACTTTTCCGAGAGCTCTTGGGTAAGACTCTTCTCCTGGGTCACCAGGCGTTCCTTTACGCTCGCCAAGGATTTCTCCATGGCTTCGTAAGAGTACATTTTCAGGCGAAGAGGTTTCAGCTCGGCCTGGAGATTTGTGATGGTCGCCTCCAGCTCGTCATTCTTCTTCTGGGCCGCCTCTAACTGAGCCCGAACAGCGGCGGTAGCCTGCGCCTGATAATAAAGAATATCAATGGTCAGTACTTCATTTTGGGCAATTTGAAACATTGCCTTATCACAGTCAGAGGCGGCCATAGCTTTTGCAGCCTTTACCTCTTTGTTTTTCCGATCAAGCGGCTTGCGAAGGCCGTTAACTCGGAGCAGGGCCTAAGTAAAAAACAAAAAAAAAAAAAAAAAAAAAAAAACAGGCGTCAGTTTCCAAACAAAAAAGAAAACAGGCGTCCAGAAATTCAAATACTCAAAAATATGCTAAGTATACCACAGCAAGGACCCCTGCAATCCCGTCAAGGTCAAGGGTGCCGACACCCCTGACCGCCTCCTTTTCAGCCGGAGGAACTGCCCTGATCATAGACTTGGCCATCTCTACCAAGTCAGGCTCCTGGGGGCCGGCTGCATCAAGCATAAACAAACGGATTAGACTTAGTAAAAAAGGAGCAAGTCTAAAATTTACAAGGACAACTTCATACCTCTAGGCGGCCCAGTTGGAGCTTTAGAAGAAGTGGCCGGCTGTTTCTCAGCCGCCACCTGTTTCCTGGCAGAACCAGGAGAGCTCCCAACAGTCGTCTTCCGGGCCTTAGGGTCCGGCTGTTGGGAAGATGAAGCTCTTGGAGCACCCGTCTAAAAAAGAAGAAAAAAAAGTCAGTATATGCATAAACACTCCAAAAAGAGGGTGAAAGGTTCGGAGCTCACCAAGGGTGCCCCCTTCTTGGGGGAGTCGGTTGAAGCTTGTTGCATAATAGAGGCCCGCAACATGGCCGCCGCAGTCTTGGAGGCGGTGATTTTGCTCATGGCGTCAGCTGCAAAAACAAACAGCAAAGTTAATAAAAGATAAACAACAAACGTATGAAACAACAGAGTATTCGACAGGCCGACTACCTCTTGAGCACCGACTGCTGAGGCCGCAGGCGGCCAAAAAGTACTCGTCATAGAGCCACTTGAAGCTCGGGACGCAGTGCAGGGGTACTTGCTCTCGTACCCCTGAAGTAGAGTCAACCCTCGACTCTACTTTAAAGAGTCCTTTATCAAGGATCTCTTTCTTAGCCTTGGGGGAACAGGCGGCATGCTACGGCCGCCTGCAAGAAGGGGCGGATTCCTGTTCCACCTATTGAAGCGCTTGTTCTGCTCAATGTCAGAACTCTCAATAATGAGGAAGGTGCTCCGCCAGTCCTTCCACTTGTTTGCTTTACCTCTCGTCATGAGGTAGCCCCTGTGGCTTGTCAATTGATACCAGCCGGTACCGCCTGTCTTAGGGGTCCGGCTGAGATAGTTCATATGGGCGAAAGCCTCGAAGCTCGATTCCACCCCGTGCAGTTCGCACCCGGCCACATAGCCGAGTACGTTGACCCAAGAGTTTGGGGCTAACTGCCATAACCCCAACTCATACCCATCCAAAATCCGCTGAACAGCCGGATGTAATGGGAAGCGAAGCCCTGCCTTGATGGCCGCCTCGTAGCAGCCAAAGCAGGAGCTTTCATAACTGGAACCAGCCGGCCAGACGACTGTGTCTTCTGGATCCGGCACAAACACTAGAAAGTCGGGGCCCTTGGTGTGGTTTGCAATAAAGCTCTCCACCTTCTCTTGCATGGCTGTGATTCGGCCCCGAGGTACCGTGCAGTAGTAGGGGGTGTTTAGCTCTCGGTAAGAGGCGGATGGTTCCGCCCAATTGTCCCCCTTCTCAACTGCGTGAGAAAGTCTCGCCTCTTGCAGGCGGCTGTTTTTCTCTTCTGTACCCAAAGAAGCATGGTCAGAAGAGCTTGACGAGGAATCGTCCTCGGACGAGTCTGAAGAGGACGACTCCTCCCCTCTCCCGGAGGGGCCCGCCTCCTCTCTTTAAAAAGGAGCAGATTTGTTAACTGTTAAATTGGAAGGGGTCACTATGACTCCCCCCACAGAATTG
The DNA here is from genome assembly GCF_001683475.1 of Chenopodium quinoa. NCBI lineage: Eukaryota > Viridiplantae > Streptophyta > Magnoliopsida > Caryophyllales > Amaranthaceae > Chenopodium > Chenopodium quinoa. The sequence continues at coordinate 87,874 of NW_018744071.1, read as the reverse complement.
CCGGCATCCAAGCCGCCTTGTCTCACTTCAACATCTGGCGCCTGGTCAGATGTTTCACTAATCGGCACCCTGTGGGAGGAGCCGTCTGAATTTGAGATCCTAGCTGTCTTTTTCGTTCTGGCCATCCTGCTCTGCATAGACACAGATACAGTCGGACTTTGTATAAAGGGCAAAGATGGGTCCGGAAAAGGGCAGGCGGCACTCCTAGTCCTAGATTCAGCCGTCCCCGGTGACAGGCTGATCACTAACCTAGGTCATGTCGTGTGCTTCCGTGGTGCCATTTCAGAAAATAAAAAGAAAATTAAGAGTAAGAGAACTGAGTTACCTGAGCGAGTGACGGTTGATGAAGTTCTGAAAATCTTGTGCAGTCGGCTTGTCAGAACAGGCAGTAGGCAGAAAAAGTCCAAAATGTCAGAGCAAGTTCAGGGGTCCGAATGTTCTCAAATAGTTCTCAAAGTGTGAAAATGACTCAAAGCAACTCTCCCTTATATAGGCGAAGTGAGAAGGCGAAGGGTCACTTCCAGAATTCAAAATTTGGGCGGGAAAATCTCTCGTCCTTTCGCCGACTGACACCTGTAGCAGGCCGTCGCCCGTTATTGTGCGACACCTATCACAGGTAACACGTGACCAGTCACGTGCCACCGGTGAGGGGCAAATGATTAGGGGATTTTGCTCCCACCAATCGGAATGCGCCACGTGGACCAATCAGGTCCTGCCAAGTGTCCCCTGGTTGGAACTGTCAGGGCTTGCCACGTGGCACGCGCTTATTCGTTCACCTTGGACCTGTTATGTCACGACATGTGGCATACTCCATGCCTAATGGAGAACCCGGCCACCCAGGCCCAACTTCCGAGGGAAGCCCAATCGGCCCTAGGTTTACCTAAACCTAGGATGGGCACGTTTCCCAAGGTTATAAATACCTCCCTTAATCCTCATTAAGGAGGGGGGGACACAAGAAGTTTACGAAAAACATTACGGAACAAACACATTAATTACACACAGTAATAACCGGCTGATCTCGCTAACAAAGCAGATTACCTACATTAAACACTCTCACCTAGAGAGACCTTATTACTTTAATTTCCGCATTAATTACTCCTTAATCAGGTACTAACTTGACCGTTGGAGGCGGAGCTCAAAGGAGTCTCCGTTATTTTGCAGGTACAGGCGTCCGGTTCCAGTCTCGGAATTGTAACTCTCCCGCAGGACATCAGAAAACCCCGAAACACTTGGGGCATTTGTTAAACCAAATGGCATAACAAGCCATTCATACAACCCATGCTTGGTTTTAAAAGCTGTTTTCCACTCATCACCCTCCCTCATACGAATTTGGTGATACCCACTTCTCAAATCAATTTTTGAAAACACTCTAGCCCCACTCAACTCATCCAACATATCATCAAGCCTAGGTATGGGAAACCTATACTTAATGGTTATATTGTTCACAACCCTACTATCAATACACATCCTCCATGTTCCATCTTTTTTAGGCACTAACAAGGTAGGAACAGCACAAGGACTCATAGACTCTCTCACATAACCCATTTGCATCAACTCCTCAATTTGTTTTTGCAACTCTTTAGTTTCCATGGGATTACATCTATAAGGTGGTTTGTTAGGAAGGGGTGCTCCCGGAATTAGGTCAATTTGATGTTCTATCCCACGAATGGGAGGTAATCCTAAAGGTAACTCATTAGGAAAAACATCCTCATAAGCTTTGACTAATTCGGCCAACCTAGGGTTTTGTTGAACAAACCCTTCATGCTCCTCCTTAGACAACAACAAAAACACCTCATCTTCCTTCTCTAAGGTCTTTTCGAATTCTTTGAAAGAAAGTAACAAGATTTCCTTTCTTTTGGGCTCTTTTTGTGGTGTTTGCGGTGGTGGGAATTGTGTTTGGGGAATCTTTTTTTGTGGTGGTAAGGGATGCAACACTTTCTTGCTGCCTTGGTGGGTGATAGTATAGGTATTAGTTAGACCATCATGGATTGATTTTCTATCACTTTGCCATGGTCTTCCTAATAAAACGTGACATGCATCCATTGGAATGACATCACACAAAATCTCATCAACATAAGAACCAATCTGAAATTTTACTAAGCATTATCTACTAACTCCCGTACTCTTACTCTTATCAAGCCAACTCAATTTGTAAGGGGTAGGGTGTCTAGTGGTTTTCAAATCAAGTTTTTTCACAAGGGCACTTGATACAACATTCGCTTCACTACCACTATCAACAATTAAGTCACAAACATCTCCATTAACCTTGCATTTGGTTAAAAAGACATTCTCTCTTTGCAAAGGGTTTCTTTCAACCTCAACTTGCATTTGTAAAGCTCTCCTCAAGACTAGGCTGTTTTTTTCGGGGAAACAATCATCACCTTGTTCCTCCTCTTCATTAGAATCATAAGATTCCAAAGGGTCATTTTCAACACCATTTTCATCCTCTAACTCCTCATCTAGGCTAAAAGGTTGAGCCATCATATTTTTTAGCTCTCTCATGGTTAAAGCTCTAGTATTAGGACAATCCCTCTTATAGTGTCCTCTCCCATGACACTTAAAACACACTATGTCACTCAAGTCCCCGGTTTTGACAACAGCTTTGCCTTTTTCTTTTGGGTCAAAGGAACTTGGGTTTCTTTTGGTGGAATTTGGGAAAGAAGAGTTTTCTTTTGGTGGATTGAAATGGACGTTTGAATTTTGGGTCAAAAGAGTTCGAAGGTTTCTTCTTCTTCTTCCTTTGATTATCAAATTTCACCGAAAGCTTACAAGCTTCATCAAAGGTCAGATTGGGTTGCACCTCTACTTTCTCATAAATGTCCTTATCCAAACCAGCCATAAACCTCCCTAATTTGAGTTCTTCATTTTCCTCTATTTCGCACACAATGGAAAGTTTCTCAAATTCTTTTATGTACTCCTCCACACTACTACTACCTTGTTGCAAGGTACTCCATTTAACATACATGGACTGTTTGTAATTAGAAGGCACAAAACGTCCCCTAAGTTTCTTCCTAAGCTTGGTCCATGTAGAAATACGAGTTTTCCCATTGCTTTCTCGTTTTCTTGGACTCCTTTCAACCAAGTTTCAGCATACTTGGCTATCTTCACCTTAGCAGTCTTGTACTTTTGTTCATCTTCCTCAACGTCTTTGAACTCAAAGTACCTCTCAAGTGATTGCTCCCACTCCAAGTACTTCTCAGGGTCAAGAGTACCATCAAAAAGGTCTACATCCACCTTTAGACTCTTGTCATCATATCTAGGAGGGTTTTGACGCCCATACCTTTGTTCTTGTGTCAACAAACGAGCCATTAGAGCCATTATATTACCATGTAATTGCTCATTGGTTTCCAAGAGCCTTTGTTGGTTTTCCTCCATAATTCTAAGTCTCCTTTGGTCAACGGTTTCATTTGGGTTTGCTTGATCCATTTGGACAGGAACAACCCCCTACCTGACGCGCCAAATGATGTAAAAACTAATAGATGAAATTAGTTTAAACAAGTTAATGAATCAAGCTTAAGCAAAGGATTGATTTTAGGTTGGTGTTTAGGTACGTTTATGTAGAATTTAGGTGTAGGTTTGTAAGGATTACTCACTTAACAAACAAGGATATGAAGGCAAGGATTTCTCACTCAACCAACTAAGTTCAAATTGTATGGAAGGATTACTCACTTGACCACTCAATCTCTTCAAGTCTAACTTGGTACAAAAACCGGTTATTTCACAAACAAATAATCAGTTTTTAAGTTCAAGCAAAAGCTCTTTTTCATTGATCAAAATCTGATTACAAACTACAATTACATGCCTTTTATAAGCAACTAAAAGAACTAACAATCATTGCTTAACTTAAAGAAGCAAACTGATTTATTAAAGCTTTAAACAACGAAAATGAAACTAAGCCTAAAGTACGTCTAAGTGCAGCAGCCTTTTAGTCTTCATAAGCCCCTTAACGTCCTTATTAAACGCATGTAAATGAGCTAAGCAAACAGCCACAAATTCAGCAAGAAAACCGTTGGAGGTGCATTTGTAACCCCCCCTTGATTCACGCCCCTTTCATTATTCATGCATTGAAGTTTCTCCTTGAGTTCCTCTCAACTGAAATGGCTGTTCAAAATGCTTCAATTAACGTGCTTAATGAGCAATTAAGCAAGTAAATCCATGATTAAAACCAAACGGACCATGGGCAGCAAAAGAACCCATTCAAAAAGATCTTTTTGAATCAAATTAAGGTCAAATTTAATCTACAAAGCTAATTGAATCAATTGAAAGTTAAACACATTCAAACAAAGCTATTTGAATGAAATGTAAGTCAAACACATTCAAACAGAGCTTTTTGAATCAAATGAAAGTCAAATGCATTCAACAAAGCTAATTGAATCAAATTAAAGTCAAAAATATCCAAAAAAAACCTAATTAAATCAAATGAAAGTCAATCACATTCAGACAAAGCTATTTAAATCAAATGAAAGTCAAATGCATTCTACAAAGCTAATTAAATCAAATGAAAGTAAAAAACATTGGAACAAAGCCAATTGAATCAAATGAAAGTCAAAACACATTCAAACAAACCTAATTGAATCAAATGAAAGTCAAAATCATTCAAACAGAGCTAATTAAATAAAATGAAAGTCAAACACATTCAAAAAGAGCTTTTTGAATCAAATGAAGGTCAAACGCAATCTACAAAGCTAATTGAATCAAATGAAAGTCAAACACATTGAAACAAAGCTAATTAGATAAAACTTAAGTCAAACACATTCAAATAGAGCTTTTTGAATAAAATGAAAGTCAAATGCGTTCAACAAAGCTAATTGAATCAAACGAAAGTCAAAAACATCTAAAAAAATCTAATTAAATCAAATGAAAGTCAAACACATTCAGACAAAGCTATTTGTATCAACTGAAAGTCATATGCATTCTACAAATCTAATTGAATCAAATGAAAGTAAAAAACATCTAAAAAATTCAAATTAAATCAATAAAAGGTCAAACACATTCAAACAAAACTATTTGAATCAAATGAAAGTCAAATGCATTCTATAAAGCTAATTGTATCAAATGAAAGTCAAACTCATTCAAACAAAGCTAATTGAATCAAATGAAAGTAAAGCACATTAAAACAAACCTAAATGAATCAAATGAAAGTCAAACAGATTCAAACAAAGGTAATTGAATCAAATGTAAGTCAAACACATCCAAACAGAGCTTTTTGAATCAAATGAAAGTCAAATGCATTTAACAAAGCTAATTGAATGAAATGAAAGTCAAAAACATCTAAAAAACCTAATTAAATCAAATGAAAGTCAAACACATTCAGACAAAGCTATTTGAATCGAATGAAAGTCAAATGCATTCTACAAATCTAATTGAATCAAATGGAAGTAAAAAACATTCGAACAAAGCAAATAAATCCAGTGAAAGTCAAACACATTCTAACAAAGCTTTTTGAATCAAATGAAAGTCAAATGCATTCAACAAAGCTAATTGAATCAAATGAAAGTCAAAAACATGTAAAAAAAATCTAATTAAATCAAATGAAAGTCAAACACAATAAAAAAAAGCTAATTAAATCAAATGAAAGTCAAAAACATGTAAAAAAATCTAATTAAATCAAATGAAACTCAAACACAATAAAAAAAATGCTAATTAAATCAAATGAAAGTCAAACATATTCAAACAAAGCTATTTGAATTAAATGAAAGTCAAATGCAATCTACAAAGCTAATTGAATCAAATGAAAGTTAAACGCATTCTAACAAACCTAATAGAATCAAATGAAAGACGAACACATTCAAACAGAGCTAATTGAATCAAATGAAAGTCAAATGCATTCTATAAAGCTAATTGAATCAAATGAAAGTCAAACACATTTAAACAAAGCTAATTGAATCAAATTATAGTAAAACACATTCAAACAAACCTAATAGAATCAAATGAAAGTCAAACAAATTTAAACAGAGCTAATTGAATCAAATGAAAGTCAAAAACATTCAAACACAGCTATTTGAATCAATTGAAAGTCAAATGCTTTTTACAAAGCTAATTGAATCAAATGAAAGTAAAAAACATTCCAAAAAAGCCAATTGAATCAAATGAAAGTCAAACACATTCAAACAAACCTAATTGAATCAAATGAAAGTCAAACACATTCAAACAAAGCTAATTGAATCAAATGAAAGTCAAACACATTCAAACAAAGCTGATTAGATCAAATGTAAGTCAAACACATTCAAAGAGAGCTTTTTGAATCAAATTAAAGTCAAATGCATTCAACAAAGCTAATTGACTCAAACAAAAGTCAAAAACATTTAAAAAAATCTAATTAAATCAGATGAAAGACAAACACATTCAGACAAAGCTATTTGAATCAAATGAAATTCAAATGCATTCTACAAATCTAATTGAATCAAATGAAAGGAAAAACATGTAAAAAATTCAAATTAAATCAATAAAAGATCAAACACATTCAAACAAAACTATTTGAATCAAATGAAAGTCAAAAGCATTCTATAAAGCCAATTGAATCAAATTAAAGTCAAACACTTTCAAACAAAACTAATTGAATCAAATGAAAGTAAAACACATTCAAACAAACCTAATTGAATCAAATGAAAGTCAAAGACATTCAAACAGAGCTAATTGAATCAAATGAAAGTCAAACACATTTAAACAAAGCTAATTGAATCAAATGTAAGTCAAACACATTCAAATAGAGCTTTTTGAATCAAATGAAAGTCAAATGCATTCAACAAAGCTAATTAAATCAAATGAAAGTCAAAATAATCTAAAAAAACCTAATTAAATCAAATGAAAGTCAAACACACTCAAACAAAGCTATTTGAATCAAATGATAGTAAAATGCATTCTACAAATCTATTTGAATCAAATGGAAGTAAAAAACAATCGAATAAAGCCAATTGAATCCAATGAAAGTCAAACACATTCAAACAAAGCTTTTTGAATCAAATGAAAGTCAAATGCATTCAACAAAGCTAATTGAATCAAATGAAAGTTAAAAACATCTAAAAAAATCTAATTAAATCAAATGAAAGTCAAACAAATTAAAAAAAAGCTAATTAAATCAAATGAAAGTCAAACACATTCAAACAAAGCTATTTGAATTAAATGAAAGTCAAATGCAATCTACAAAGCTAATTGAATCAAATGAAATTTAAACACATTCAAACAAACCTAATAGAATCAAATGAAAGACGAACATATTCAAAATGAGCTAATTGAATCAAATAAAAGTCAAACCCATTCAAAAAGATCTTTTTGAATCAAATTAAGGTCAAATTTAATCTACAAAGCTAATTGAATCAATTGAAAGTTAAACACATTCAAACAAAGCTATTTGAATGAAATGTAAGTCAAACACATTCAAACAGAGCTTTTTGAATCAAATGAAAGTCAAATGCATTCAACAAAGCTAATTGTATCAAATTAAAGACAAAAATATCCAAAAAAACCTAATTAAATCAAATGAAAGTCAATCACATTCAGACAAAGCCATTTGAATCAAATGAAAGTCAAATGCATTCTACAAAGCTAATTAAATCAAATGAAAGTCAAAAACATTCGAACAAAGCCAATTGAATCAAATGAAAGTCAAACACATTCAAACAAACCTAATTAAATCAAATGAAAGTCAAAATCATTCAAACAGAGCTAATTAAATAAAATGAAAGTCAAACACATTCAAAAAGAGCTTTTTGAATCAAATGAAGGTCAAACGCAATCTACAAAGCGAATTGAATCAAATGAAAGTCAAACACATTGAAACAAAGCTAATTGGATAAAACTTAAGTCAAAAACATTCAAATAGAGCTTTTTGAATAAAACGAAAGTCAAATGCGTTCAACAAAGCTAATTGAATCAAACGAAAGTCAAAAACATCTAAAAAATCTAATTAAATCAAATGAAAGTCAAACACATTCTGACAAAGCTATTTGTATCAACTGAAAGTCATATGCATTCTACAAATCTAATTGAATCAAATGAAAGTAAAAAACATCTAAAAAATTCAAATTAAATCAATAAAAGGTCAAACACATTCAAACAAAACTATTTGAATCAAATGAAAGTCAAATGCATTTTATAAAGCTAATTGAATCAAATGAAATTCAAACACATTCAAACAAAGCAAATTGAATCAAACGAAAGTAAAACACATTAAAACAAACCTAATTGAATCAAATGAAAGTCAAACACATTCAAACAGAGCTAATTGAATCAAATGAAAGTCAAACAAATTCAAAAAGAGTTTTTTGAATCAAATGAAGGTCAAATGCAATCTGCAAAGCTAATCAAATCAAATGAAAGTCAAACACATTCAAACAAAGCTAATTGAATCAAATGTAAGTCAAATTCATTTAAACAAAGCTTTTTGAATCAAATGAAAGTCAAATTCATTCAACAAAGCTCATTGAATCAAATGAAAGTCAAAAACAACTAAAAAAATCTAATTAAATCAAATGAAAGTCAAACACATTCAGACAAAGCTATTTGAATCAAATAAAAGTCAAATGCATTCTACAAATCTAATTGAATCAAATGAAAGTAAAAAACATTTGAACAAAGCCAATTGAATCAAATGAAAGTCAAACACATTCAAACAAACCTAATTGAATCAAATGAAAGTCAAATACATTCAAACAAAGCTAATTGAATCAAATGAAATTAAAACACATTAAAACAAACCTAATTGAATCAAATGAAAGTCAAACACATTCAAACAGAGCTAATTGAATCAAATGAAAGTCAAACACATTCAAAAAGAGTTTTTTGAATCAAATGAAGGTCAAATGCAATCTGCAAAGCTAATCAAATCAAATGAAAGTCAAACACATTCAAACAAAGTTAATTGAATCAAATGTAAGTCAAATACATTCAAACAAAGCTTTTTGAATCAAATGAAAGTCAAATGCATTCAACAAAGCTCATTGAATCAAATGAAAGTAAAAAAACATCTTAAAAAATCTAATTAATCAAATGAAAGTCAAACACATTCAGACAAAGCTATTTGAATCAATGAAAGTCAAATGCATTCTACAAATCTAATTGAATCTAATGAAAGTAAAAAAACATTTGAAAAAAGCCAATTGAATCAAATGAAAGTCAAACACATTCGAACAAACCTATCTGAATCAAATGAAAGTCAAACACATTCAAACAGTGCTAATTGAATAAAATGAAAGTCAAACACATTTAAAAAGAGCTTTTTGAATCAAATGAAGGTCAAATGCATTTAAGAAAGCTAATTGAATCAAATGAAAGTCAAACACATTCAAACAAAGCTAATTGAATCAAATGTAAGTCAAACACATTCAAACAGAGCTTTTTGAATCAAATAAAACTCAAATGCATTCAACAAAGCTAATTGAATCAAACGAAAGTCAAAAACATCTAAAAAAATCTAATTAAATCAAATGAAAGTCAAACACATTCAGACAAAGCTATTTGAATCAAATGAAAATCAAATGCATTCTACAAATCTAATTGACTCAAATGAAAGTAAAAAACATCTAAAAAATTCAAATTAAATCAATAAAAGGTCAAACACATTCAAACAAAACTATTTGAATCAAGTGAAAGTCAAATGCATTTTATAAAGCTAATTGTATCAAATGAAAGTCAAACACATCCAAACAAAGCTAATTGAATCAAATAAAAGTAAAACACATTCAAACAAGTCTAATTAAATCAAATGACAGTCAAACACATTCAAACAGAGGTAATTGAATCAAATGAAAGTCAAACACATTCAAAAAGAGCTTTTTGAATCAAATGAAGGTCAAATGCAATCTACAAAACTAATTAAATCAAATGAAAGTCAAACACATTCAAACAAAACTAATTGAATCAAATGAAAGTCAAACACATTCAAACAAAAATAATTGAATCAAATGAAAGTCAAAAACATCTAAAAAAAACCTAATTAAATCAAATGAAAGTCAAACACATTCAAACAAAGCTATTTGAATCAAATGAAAGTCAAATGCATTCTACAAATCTTATTGAATCAAATGAATGTAAAAAACATTCGAACAAAGCCAAATGAATCCAATGAAAGTCAAACACATTCAAACTAAACTATTTGAATCAAATGAAAGTCAAATGCATTCTTCAAAGCTAATTGAATCAAATGAAAGTAAAAAATATTCCAACAAAGCCGATTGAATCAAATGAAAGTCAAACACATTCAAACAAACCTAATTGAATCTATTGAAAGTCAAACACATTCAAACAGACCTAATTGAATCAAATGAAAGTCAAACACATTGAAAAGAGCTTTTTGAATCTAATGACGGTCAAATGCAATCTACAAAGCTTATTGAATCAAATGAAAGTCAAACACATTGAAACAAAGCTAATTGGATCAAATGTAAGTCAAAAACATTTAAACAGAGCTTTTTGAATCAATTGAAAGTCAAATGCATTCAACAAAGCTAATTGAATCAAATAAAAGTCAAATGCTTTCTACAAAGCTAATTAAATCAAATAAAAGTCAAAAACATTCCAACAAAGCCAATTGAATAAAATGAAAGTCGAACACATTGAAACAAACCTAATTGAATCAAATGAAAGTCAAACACGTTCAAACAAATCTAATTGAATCAAATGAAAGTCAAACACATTCAAACAGAGCTTTTTGAATCAAATTAAAGTCAAATGCATTCAACAAAGCTAATTGAATCAAACGAAAGTCAAAAGCATCTAAAAAAACTAATTAAATTAAAAGAAAGTCAAACACATTCAGACAAAGCTATTTGAATCTAATGAAAGTCAAACACATTCAAACAAAGCTGATTAGATCAAATGTAAGTCAAACACATTAAAAAAGAGCTTTTTGAATCAAATTAAAATCAAATGCATTCAACAAAGCTAATTGAATCAAACGAAAGTCAAAAACATCTAAAAAAATCTAATTAAATCAAATGAAAGTCAAACACATTCAGACAAAGCTATTTGAATCAAATGAAATTTAAATGCATTCTACAAATCATATTGAATCAAATGAAAGTCAAACACATTCAAACAAAGCTATTTGAATCGAATGAAAGTCAAATGCATTCTACAAAGCTAATTGAATCAAATGGAAGTAAAAAACATTCGCACAAAGCCAAATGAATCTAATGAAAGTCAAACATATTCTAACAAAGCTTTTTGAATCAAATGAAAGTCAAATGCATTCAACAAAGCTAATTAAATCAAATGAAAGTCAAAAACATGTAAAAAAATCTAATTAAATCAAATGAAAGTCAAACACAATAAAAAAAAGCTAATTAAATCAAATGAAAGTGAAACACATTCAAACAAAGCTATTTGAATTAAATGAAAGTCAAATGTAATCTACAAAGCTAATTGAATCAAATGAAAGTTAAACGCATTCAAACAAACCTAATAGAATCAAATGAAAGACGAACACATTCAAACAGAGCTAATTGAATCAAATGAAAGTAAAACACATTCAAACAAGTCTAATTAAATCAAATGACAGTCAAACACATTCAAACAGACCTAATTGAATCAAATGAAAGTCAAACACATTCAAAAAGAGCTTTTTGAATCAAATGAAGGTCAAATGCAATCTACAAAGCTAATTAAATCAAATGAAAGTCAAACACATTCAAACAAAACTAATTGAATCAAATGAAAGTCAAAAAACATCTAAAAAACCTAATAAAATCAAATGAAAGTCAAACACATTCAAAAAAAGCTATTTGAATCAAATGAAAGTCAAATGCATTCTACAAATCTTATTGAATCAAATGAAAGTAAAAAACATTCGAACAAAGCCAAATGAATCCAATGAAAGTCAAACACATTCAAACTAAACTATTTGAATCAAATGAAAGTCAAATGCATTCTTCAAAGCTAATTGAATCAAATGAAAGTCAAAAAACATTCAAAAGAGCTTTTTGAATTAAATGACGGTCAAATGCAATCTACAAAGCTTATTGAATCAAATGAAAGTCAAACACATTGAAACAAAGCTAATTGGATCAAATGTAAGTCAAACACATTCAAATAGAGCTTTTTGAATCAATTGAAAGTCAAATGCATTCAACAAAGCTAATTGAATCAAATGAAAGTAAAAAACATCTAAAAAAACCTAATTAAATCAAATGAAAGTCAAACACATTTAAACAAAGCTGTTTAAATCAAATAAAAGACAAATGCATTCTATAAGCTAATTAAATCAAATCAAAGTCAAAAACATTCCAACAAAGGCAATTGAATAAAATGAAAGTCAAACACATTCAAACAAACCTAATTGAATCAAATGAAAGTCAAACACATTCAAACAAATCTAATTGAATCAAATGAAAGTCAAACACATTCAAACAAAGCTGATTAGATCAAATGTAAGTCAAACACATTCAAACAGAGCTTTTTGAATCAAATTAAAGTCAAATGCATTCAACAAAGCTAATTGAATCAAACGAAAGTCAAAAACATCTAAAAAAATCTAATTAAATCAAATGAAAGTCAAACACATTCAGACAAAGCTATTTGAATCAAATGAAAGTCAAATGCATTCTACAAATCTAATTGACTCAAATGAAAGTAAAAAACATCTAAAAAATTCAAATTAAATCAATAAAAGGTCAAACACATTCAAACAAAACTATTTGAATCAAGTGAAAGTCAAATGCATTTTATAAAGCTAATTGAATCAAATGAAAGTCAAACACATCCAAACAAAAGCTAATTGAATCAAATGAAAGTAAAACACATTCAAACAAGTCTAATTAAATCAAATGACAGTCAAACTTATTCAAACAGAGTAATTGAATCAAATGAAAGTCAAACACATTCAAAAAGAGCTTTTTGAATCAAATGAAGGTCAAATGCAATCTACAAAGCTAATTAAATCAAATGAAAGTCAAACACATTCAAACAAAACTAATTGAATCAAATGAAAGTCAAAAACATCTAAAAAAACCTAATTAAATCAAATGAAAGTCAAACACATTCAAACAAAGCTATTTGAATCAAATGAAAGTCAAATGCATTCTACAAATCTTATTGAATCAAATGAAAGTAAAAAACATTCGAACAAAGCCAAATGAATCCAATGAAAGTCAAACACATTCAAACTAAACTATTTGAATCAAATGAAAGTGAAATGCAATCTTTAAAGCTAATTGAATCAAATGAAAGTCAAAAACATTCCAACAAAGCCAATTGAATCAAATGAAAGTCAAACACATTCAAACAAACCTAATTGAATCAAATGAAAGTCAAACACATTCAAACAGACCTAATTGAATCAAATGAAAGTCAAACACATTCAAAAGAGCTTTTTGAATCAAATGACGGTCAAATGCAATATACAAAGCTTATTGAATCAAATGAAAGTCAAACACATTGAAACAAAGCTAATTGGAACAAATGTAAGTCAAACACATTGAAACAAAGCTAATCTAATCAAATGAAAGTCAAATGCATTTTACAAAGCTAATTGAATCAATTGAAAGAGAAAAGCATTCAAACAAAGCTAATTGAATCAAATGAAACTTTAATACATTCTACCAAAGCTAATTGAATCAAATGAAAGTCAAACACATTCAAACAGAGCTTTTTGAATCAATTGAAAGTCAAATGCATTCAACAAAGCTAATTGAATCAAATGAAAGTAAAAACCATCTAAAAAAAACCTAATAAAATCAAATGAAAGTCAAAACACATTTAAAAAAACCTATTTAAATCAAAATAAAAGTCAAATGCTTTCTACAAAGCTAATTAATTCAAATGCAAGTCAAAAAACATTCCAACAAAGCCAATTGAATTAAATTGAAAGTCAAACACATTCAAACAAACCTAATTGAATCAAATGAAAGTCAAACACATTCAAACAAATCTAATTGAATCAAATGAAAGTCAAACACATTCAAACAAAGCTGATTAGATCAAAATGTAAGTCAAAACACATTCAAACAGAGCTTTTTGAATCAAATTAAAATCAAATGCATTCAACAAAGCTAATTGAATCAAACGAAAGTCAAAAACATCTAAAAAAAAATCTAATTAAATCAAATAAAAGTCAAACACATTCAGACAAAGCTATTTGAATCAAATGAAATTCAAATGCATTATACAAATCTAATTGAATCAAATGAAAGTAAAAACATCTAAAAAATTCAAATTAAATCAATAAAAGGTCAAACACATTCAAACAAAACTATTTGAATCAAATGAAAGTCAAAAGCATTCTATAAAGCTAATTGAATCAAATGAAAGTCAAACACATTCAAACAAAGCTAATTGAATCAAATGAAAGTAAAACACATTCAAACAAACCTAATTGAATCAAATGAAAGTCAAAGACATTCAAACAGAGCTAATTGAATCAAATGACAGTCAAACACATCCAAACAAAGCTAATTGAATCAAATGTAAGTCAAACACATTCAAACAGAGCTTTTTGAATCAAATGAAAGTCAAACACATTCAAACACAGCTATTTGAATCAAATGAAAGTTAATTGCTTTCTACAAAGCTAATTGAATCAAATGAAAGTCAAAAAACATTCCAACAAAGCCAATGAATCAAATGAAAGTCAAAAGCATCTAAAAAAAACTAATTAAATCAATTGAAAGTCAAACACATTCAGACAAAGCTATTAGAATCAAATGAAAGTCAAACACATTCATACAAAGCTGATTAGATCAAATGTAAGTCAAACACATTAAACAGAGCTTTTTGAATCAAATTAAAATCAAAATGCATTCAACAAAGCTAATTGAATCAAACGAAAGTCAAAAACATCTAAAAAAATCTAATTAAATCAAATGAAAGTCAAAACACATTCAGACAAAGCTATTTGAATCAAATGAAATTCAAATGCATTCTACAAATCTAATTGAATCAAATGAAAGTAAAAACATCTATAAAATTCAAATTAAATCAAATAAAAGGTCAAACACATTCAAACAAAAACTATTTGAATCAAATGAAAGTCAAAAGCATTCTATAAAGCTAATTGAATTAAATAAAGTCAAACACATTCAAACAAAAGCTAATTGAATCAAATTAAAGTAAAACACATTCAAACAAACCTAATTGAATCAAATGAAAGTCAAACACATCCAAACCACGCTAATTGAATCAAATGTAAGTCAAACACATTCAAACAGAGCTTTTTGAATCAAATGAAAGTCAAATGCATTCAAACAAAGCTAGTTGAATCAAATGAAAGTCAAACACATTCAAACACAGCTATTTGAATCAACTGAAAGTTAATTCATTCTACAAAGCTAATTGAATTCAAATGAAAGTCAAAAACATTCCAACAAAGCCAATTGAATCAAATGAAAGTCAAACACATTCAAACAAACTTAATTGAATCATATGAAAGTCAAACACATTCAAATTAAACTAATTGAAATCAAATGGAAAGTCAAACACATCAAACAGAGCTTTTGAATCAAATGAAAGTCAAACACATTCAAACAAAGCTGATTTAGATCAAATGTAAGTCAAACAAATTCAAACAGAGCTTTTTGAATCAAATTAAAGTCAAATGCATTCAACAAAGCTAATTGAATCAAACGAAAGTAAAGAACATTTAAAAAAATCTAATTAAATCAAATGAAAGTCAAACACATTCAGACAAAGCTATTTGAATCAAATGAAAGTCAAATGCATTCTACAAATCTATTTGAATCAAATGGAAGTAAAAAACAATCGAACAAAGCCAATTTAATCCAATGAAAGTCAAACACATTCAAACAAAGCTTTTTGAATCAAATTAAGGCCAAATTTAATATACAAAGCTAATTGAATTAATTGAAAGTTAAACACATTCAAACAAAGCTATTTGAATGAAATGTAAGTCAAACACATTCAAACAGAGCTTTTTGAATCTAATGAAAGTCAAATGGACTCAACAAAGCTAATTGAATCAAATTAAAGTCAAAAATATCCAAAAAACCTAATTAAATGAAATGAAAGTCAATCACATTCAGACAAAGCTATTTGAATCAAATGAAAGTCAAATGCATTCTACAAAGCTAATTAAATCAAATGAAAGTCAAAAACATTCGAACAAAGCCAATTGAATCAAATGAAAATCAAACACATTCAATCAAACCTAATTGAATCAAATGAAAGTCAAAATCATTCAAATAGAGCTAATAAAATAATGAAATTCAAACACATTCAAAAAGAGCTTTTTGAATCAAATGAAGGTCAAACGCAATCTACAAAGCTAATTGAATCAAATGAAAGTCAAACACATTGAAACAAAGCTAATTGGATAAAATTTAAGTCAAACACATTCAAATAGAGCTTTTTGAATAAAATGAAAGTCAAATGCGTTCAACAAAGCTAATTTAATCAAACGAAAGTAAAAAACATCTACAAAAATCTAACTAAATCAAATGAAAGTCAAACACATTCAGACAAAGCTATTTGTATCAACTGTAAGTCATATGCATTTACAAATCTAATTGAATCAAATGAAAGTAAAAACATCTAAAAAATTCAAATTAAATCAGTAAAAGGTCAAACACATTCAAACAAAACTATTTGAATCAAATGAAAGTCAAATGCATTCTATAAAGCTAATTGAATCAAATGAAAGTCAAACACATTCAAACAGAGCTAATTGAATCAAATGAAAGTCAAACACATTCAAACACAGCTATTTGAATCAATTGAAAGTCAAATGCTTTCTACAAAGCTAATTGAATCAAATGAAAGTCAAAAACATTCCAAAAAAGCCAATTGATCAAATGGAAGTCAAACACATACAAACAAACCTAATTGAATCAAATGAAAGTCAAACACATTCAAACAGAGCTAATTGAATCAAATGAAAGTCAAACACATTCAAACAAAGCTGATTAGATCAAATGTAAGTCAAACACATTGAAACAGAGCTTTTTGAATCAAATTAAATTCAAATGCATTCAACAAAGCTAATTAAATCAAACGAAAGTCAAAAACATTTAAAAAAATCTAATTAAATCAAATGAAAGTCAAACACATTCAGACAAAGCTATTTGAATCAAATGAAATTCAAATGCATTCTACAAATCTAATTGAATCAAATGAAAGTAAAAACATCTAAAAAATTCAAATTAAATCAATAAAAGGTCAAACACATTCAAACAAAACTATTTGAATCAAATGAAAGTCAAAAGCATTCTATAAAGCTAATTGAATCAAATGAAAGTAAAACACATTCAAACAAACCTAATTGAATCAAATGAAAGTCAAATACATTAAAACAGAGCTAATTGAATCAAATGAAAGTTAAACACATTCAAACAAAGCTAATTGAATCAAATGTAAGTCAAACACATTCAAATAGAGCTTTTTGAATCAAATGAAAGTCAAATGCATTCAACAAAGCTAATTAAATCAAATGAAAGTCTAACATATTCAAACACAGCTATTTGAATCAAATGAAAGTCAAATGCTTTCTAGAAAGCTAATTGAATCAAATGAAAGTCAAAAACATTCCAACAAAGCCAATTGAATCAAATGAAAGTTAAACACATTCAAACAAACCTAATTGAATCAAATGAAAGTCAAACACTTTCAAACAAAGCTAATTGAATCAAATGAAAGTCAAACACATTCAAACAAAGCTGATTAAATCAAATGTAAGTCAAACAAATTCAAACAGAGCTTTTTGAATCAAATTAAAGTCAAATGCATTCAACAAAGCTAATTGAATCAAACGAAAGTAAAAAACATTAAAAAAAATCTAATTAAATCAAATGAAAGTCAAACACATTCAGACAAAGCTATTTGAATCAAATGAAAGTCAAATGCATTCTACAAATCTATTTGAATCAAATGGAAGTAAAAAATTATCGAACAAAGCCAATTGAATCAATGAAAGTCAAACACATTCAAACAAAGCTTTTTGAATCAAATTAAGGCCAAATTTAATATACAAAGCTAATTGAATCAATTGAAAGTTAAACACATTCAAACAAAGCTATTTGAATGAAATGTAAGTCAAACACATTCAAACAGAGCTTTTTGAATCTAATGAAAGTCAAATGGACTCAACAAAGCTAATTGAATCAAATTAAAGTCAAAAAATATCCAAAAAACCTAATTAAATCAAATGAAAGTCAATCACATTCAGACAAAGCTATTTGAATCAAATGAAAGTCAAATGCATTCTACAAAGCTAATTAAATCAAATGAAAGTCAAAAACATTCGAACAAAGCCAATTGAATCAAATGAAAGTCAAACACATTCAATTAAACCTAATTGAATCAAATGAAAGTCAAAATCATTCAAATAGAGCTAATAAAATAATGAAATTCAAACACATTCAAAAAGAGCTTTTTGAATCAAATGAAGGTCAAACGCAATCTACAAAGCTAATTGAATCAAATGAAAGTCAAACACATTGAAACAAAGCTAATTGGATAAAATTTAAGTCAAACACATTCAAATAGAGCTTTTTGAATAAAATGAAAGTCAAATGCGTTCAACAAAGCTAATTGAATCAAACGAAAGTAAAAAACATCTACAAAAATCTAACTAAATCAAATGAAAGTCAAACACATTCAGACAAAGCTATTTGTATCAACTGAAGTCATATCATTCTACAAATCTAATTGAATCAAATGAAAGTAAAAAACATCTAAAAAATTCAAATTAATCAATAAAAGTCAAACACATTCAAACAAAACTAATTTTGAATCAAATGAAAGTCAAAAGCATTCTATAAAGCCTAATTGAATCAAATGAAAGTCAAACACATTCAAACAAAGCTAATTGAATCAAATGAAAGTAAAACACATTAAAACAAACCTAATTGAATCAAATGAAAGTCAAACACATTCAAAACAGAGTTAATTGAATCAAATGAAAGTCAAACACATTCAAAAAGAGTTTTTTGAATCAAATGAAGGTCAAATGCAATCTGCAAAGCTAATCAAATCAAATGAAAGTCAAACACATTCAAACAAAGCTAATTGAATCAAATGTAAGTCAAATACATTCAAACAAAGTTTTTGAATCAAATGAAAGTCAAATGCATTCAACAAAGCTCATTGAATCAAATGAAAGTCAAAAACAACTAAAAAAATCTAATTAAATCAAATGAAAGTCAAACACATTCAGACAAAGCTATTTGAATAAAATGAAAGTAAAAAACATTTGAACAAAGCAAATTGAATCAAATGAAAGTCAAACACATTCAAACAAACCTAATTGAATCAAATGAAAGTCAAACACATTCAAACAAAGCTGATTAGATCAAATGTAGGTCAAACAAATTCAACCAGAGCTTTTTGAATCAAATTAAAGTCATATGCATTCAACAAAGCTAATTGAATCTAACGAAAGTCAAAAACATTTAAAAAAATCTAATTAAATCAAATGAAAGTCAAACACATTCAGACAAAGCTATTTGAATCAAATGAAAGTCAAATGCATTCTACTAATCAATTTGAATCAAATGGAAGTAAAAAACATCGAACAAAGCCAATTAAATCCAATGAAAGTCAAACACATTCAAACAAAGCTTTTTGAATCAAATGAAAGTCAAATGCATTCAACAAAGCTAATTGAATCAAATGAAAGTCAAAAACATCTAAAAAAATCTAATTAAATCAAATGAAAGTCAAACACAATAAAAAAAAGCTAATTAAATCAAATGAAAGTCAAACACATTCAAACAAAGCTATTTGAATTAAATGAAAGTCAAATGCTATCTACAAAGCTAATTGAATCAAATGAAATTTAAACACATTCAAACCAACCTAATAAAATCAAATGAAAGACGAAACATTCAAACAGAGCTAATTGAATCAAATAAAAGTCAAACCCATTCAAAAAGATTTTTTGAATCAAATTAAGGCAAATTTAATATACAAAGCTAATTGAATCAATTGAAAGTTAAACACATTCAAACAAAGCTATTTGAATGAAATGTAAGTCAAACACATTCAAACAGAGCTTTTTGAATAAAATGAAAGTCAAATGCACTCAACAAAGCTAATTGAATCAAATTAAAGTCAAAAATATCCAAAAAACCTAATTAAATCAAATGAAAGTCAATCACATTCAGACAAAGCTATTTGAATCAAATGAAAGTCAAATGCATTCTACAAAGCTAATTAAATCAAATGAAAGTCAAAAACATTCGAACAAAACCAATTGAATCAAATGAAAGTCAAACACATTCAAACAAACCTAATTGAATCAAAAAAAGTCAAAATCATTCAAATAGAGCTAATTAAATAAAATGAAATTCAAACACATCAAAAAGAGCTTTTTGAATCAAATGAAGGTCAAACGCAATCTACAAAGCTAATTGAATCAAATGAAAGTCAAACACATTGAAACAAAGCTAATTGGATAAAATTTGAGTCAAACACATTCAAATAGAGCTTTTTGAATAAAATGAAAGTCAAATGCGTTCAACAAAGCTAATTGAATCAAACGAAAGTAAAAAACATCTAAAAAATCTAATTAAATCAAATGAAAGTCAAACACATTCAGACAAAGCTATTTGTATCAACTGAAAGTCAATGCATTCTACAAATCTAATTGAATCAAATGAAAGTAAAAAACATCTAAAAAAATTCAAATTAAATCAATAAAAGGTCAAACACATTCAAACAAAACTATTTGAATCAAATGAAAGTCAAATGCATTCTGTAAAGCTAATTGAATCAAATGAAAGTCAAACACATTCAAACAAAGCTAATTGAATCAAATGAAAGTAAAACACATTAAAACAAACCTAATTGAATCAAATGAAAGTCAAACACATTCAAACAGAGCTAATTGAATCAAATGAAAGTCAAACAATTCAAAAAGAGTTTTTTTAATCAAATGAAGGTCAAATGCAATCTGCAAAGCTAATCAAATCAAATCAAAAGTCAAACACATTCAAACAAAGCTAATTGAATCAAATGTAAGTCAAACACATTCAAACAAAGCTAATTGAATCAAATGAAAGTAAAACACATTAAAACAAACCTAATTGAATCAAATGAAAGTCAAACCATTCAAAAGAGCTAATTGAATCAAATGAAAGTAAACACATTCAAAATTTTTGAATCAAATGAAGGTCAAATGCAAAAAGCTAATCAAATCAAATGAAAGTCAAACACATTCAAACAAAGCTAATTGAATCAAATGTAAGTCAAATACATTCAAACAAAGCTTTTTGAATCAAATGAAAGTCAAATGCATTCAACAAAGCTCATTGAATCAAATGAAAGTAAAAAACAACTAAAAAAATCTAATTAAATCAATGAAAGTCAAACACATTCAGACAAAGCTATTTGAATCAAATGAAAGTCAAATACATTCTACAAATCTAATTGAATCAAATGAAAGTAAAAAACATTTGAACAAAGCCAATTGAATCAAATGAAAGTCAAACACATTCAAACAAACCTAATTGAATCAAATGAAAGTCAAACACATTCAAACAAAGCTAATTGAATCAAATGAAAGTAAAACACATTAAAAAACAAACCTAATTGAATCAAATGAAAGTCAAACACATTCAAAAAGAGTTAATTGAATCAAATGAAAGTCAAACACATTCAAAAAGAGTTTTTTGAATCAAATGAAGGTCAAATGCAATCTGTAAAGCTAATCAAATCAAATGAAAGTCAAACACATTCAAACAAAGCTAATTGAATCAAATGTAAGTCAAATACATTCAAACAAAGCTTTTTGAATCAAATGAAAGTCAAATGCATTCAACAAAGCTCATTGAATCAAATGAAAGTCAAAAACAACTAAAAAAAATCTAATTAAATCAAATGAAAGTCAAACACATTCAGACAAAGCTATTTGAATCAAATGAAAGTCAAATGCATTCTACAAATCTAATTGAATCAAATGAAAGTAAAAAACATTTGAACAAAGCAATTGAATCAAATGAAAGTCAAACACATTCAAACAAACCTAATTGAATCAACTGAAAGTCAAACACATTCAAACATAACTAATTGAATCAAATGAAAGTCAAACACATTCAAACAAAGCTGCAAATGTAAGTCAAACAAATTCAAACAGAGCTTTTTGAATCAAATTAAAGTCAAATGCATTCAACAAAGCTAATTGAATCAAACGAAAGTAAAAAACATTTAAAAAATCTAATTAAATCAAATGAAAGTCAAACACATTCAGACAAAGCTATTTGAAGCAAATGAAAGTCAAATGCATTCTACAAATCTATTTGAATCAAATGGAAGTAAAAAACAATCTTGAATCAATGAAAGTCAAACACATTCAAACAAAGCTTTTTGAATCAAATTAAGGCAAATTTAATAAAAGCTAATTGAATCAATTGAAAGTTAAACACATTCAAACAAAGCTATTTGAATGAAATGTAAGTCAAACACATTCAAACAGAGCTTTTTGAATCAATGAAAGTCAAATGTCAACAAAGCTAATTGAATCAAATTAAAGTCAAAAATATCCAAAAACCTAATTAAATCAAATGAAAGTCAATCACATTCAGACAAAGCTTTTGAATCAAATGAAAGTCAAATGCATTCTACAAAGCTAATTAAATCAATGAAAGTCAAAAACATTCGAACAAAACCAATTGAATCAAATGAAAGTCAAACACATTCAAACAAACCTAATTGAATCAAATAAAAGTCAAAATCATTCAAATAGAGCTAATTAAATAAAATGAAATTCAAACACATCAAAAAGAGCTTTTTGAATCAAACGAAGGTCAAACGCAATCTACAAAGCTAATTGAATCAAATGAAAGTCAAACACATTGAAACAAAAGCTAATTGGATAAAATTTGATCAAACACATTCAAATAGAGCTTTTTGAATAAAATGAAAGTCAAATGCGTTCAACAAAGCTAATTGAATCAAATGAAAGTAAAAAACATCTACAAAAATCTAATTAAATCAATGAAAGTCAAACACATTCAGACAAAGCTATTTGAATCAACTGAAAGTCATATGCATTCTACAAATCTAATTGAATCAAATGAAAGTAAAAAAACATCTAAAAAAATTCAAATTAAATCAAATAAAAGGTCAAACACATTCAAACAAAACTATTTGAATCAAATGAAAGTCAAATGCATTCTATAAAGCTAATTGAATCAAATGAAAGTCAAACACATTCAAACAAAGCTAATTGAATCAAATGAAAGTAAAAACACATTAAAACAAACCTAATTGAATCAAATGAAAGTCAAACACATTCACACAGAGCTAATTGAATCAAATGAAAGTCAAACAATTTCAAAAAGAGTTTTTTGAATCAAATGAAGGTCAAATGCAATCTGCAAAGCTAATCAAATCAAATGAAAGTCAAACACATTCAAACAAAGCTAATTGAATCAAATGTAAGTCAAATACATTCAAACAAAGCTTTTTGAATCAAATGAATCAAATGCATTCAAAAAGCTCATTGAATCAAATGAAAGTCAAAAAACTAAAAAAATCTAATTAAATCAAATGAAAGTCAAACACATTCAGACAAAGCTATTTGAATCAAATGAAAGTCAAATACATTCTACAAATCTAATTGAATCAAATGAAAGTAAAAAACATTTGAACAAAGCCAATTGAATCAAATGAAAGTCAAACACATTCAAACAAACCTAATTGAATCAAATGAAAGTCAACACATTCAAACAAAGCTAATTGAATCAAATGAAAGTAAAACACATTAAAACAAACCTAATTGAATCAAATGAAAGTCAAACACATTCAAATAGAGCTAATTGAATCAAATGAAAGTTAAACACATTCAAAAAGAGTTTTTTGAATCAAATGAAGGTCAAATGCAATCTGTAAAGCTAATCAAATCAAATGAAAGTCAAACACATTCAAACAAAGCTAATTGAATCAAATGTAAGTCAAATACATTCAAACAAAGCTTTTTGAATCAAATGAAAGTCAAATGCATTCAACAAAGCTCATTGAATCAAATGAAAGTCAAAAACAAAAAAAATCTAATTAAATCAAATGAAAGTCAAACACGTTCAGACAAAGCTATTTGAATCAAATGAATGTCAAATGCATTCTACAAATCTAATTGAATCAAATGAAAGTAAAAAACATTTGAACAAAGCCAATTGAATCAAATGAAAGTCAAACACATCAAATAATTGAATCAACTGAAAGTCAAACACATTCAAACAAAGCTAATTGAATCAAATGAAAGTAAAACACATTAAACAAACCTAATTGAATCAAATGAAAGTCAAACACATTCAAACAGAGCTAATTGAATCAAATGAAAGTCAAACAATTTCAAAAAGAGTTTTTTGAATCAAATGAAGTCAAATGCAATCTGCAAAGCTAATCAAATCAAATGAAAGTCAAACACATCAAACAAAGCTAATTGAATCAAATGTAAGTCAAATACATTCAAACAAAGCTTTTTGAATCAAATGAAAGTCAAATGCATTCAACAAAGCTCATTGAATCAAATGAAAGTAAAAACAACTAAAAAAATCTAATTAAATCAAATGAAAGTCAAACACATTCAGACAAAGCTATTTGAATCAAAAGAAAGTCAAATGCATTCTACAAATCTAATTGAATCAAATGAAAGTAAAAAACATTTGAACAAAGCCAATTGAATCAAATGAAAGTCAAACACATTCAAACAAACTAATTGAATCAAATGAAAGTCAAACAATTCAAACAAAGCTAATTGAATCAAATGAAAGTAAAACACATTAAAACAAACCTAATTGAATCAAATGAAAGTCAAACACATTCAAATAGAGCTAATTGAATCAAATGAAAGTTAAACACATTCAAAAAGAGTTTTTGAATCAAATGAAGGTCAAATGCAATCTGTAAAGCTAATCAAATCAAATGAAAGTCAAACACATTCAAACAAAGCTAATTGAATCAAATGTAAGTCAAATACATTCAAACAAAGCTTTTTGAATCAAATGAAAGTCAAATGCATTCAACAAAGCTCATTGAATCAAATGAAAGTCAAAAACAACTAAAAAAAATCTAATTAAATCAAATGAAAGTCAAACACGTTCAGACAAAGCTATTTGAATCAAATGAAAGTCAAATGCATTCTACAAATCTAATTGAATCAAATGAAAGTAAAAAACATTTGAACAAAGCCAATTGAATCAAATGAAAGTCAAACACATTCAAACAAACCTAATTGAATCAACTGAAAGTCAAACACATTCAAACAAAGCTAATTGAATCAAATGTAAGTAAAACACATTAAAACAAACCTAATTGAATCAAATGAAAGTCAAACACATTCAAACAGAGCTAATTGAATCAAATGAAAGTCAAACACATTCAAAAAGAGTTTTTGAATCAAATGAAGGTGAAATGCAATCTGCAAAGCTAATCAAATCAAATGAAAGTCAAACACATCAAACAAAGCTAATTGAATCAAATGTAAGTCAAATACATACAAACAAAGCTTTTTGAATCAAAATGAAAGTCAAATGCATTCAACAAAGCTCATTGAATCAAATGAAAGTCAAAACATCTAAAAAATCTAATTAAATCAAATGAAAGTCAAACACATTCAGACAAAGCTATTTGAATCAAATGAAAGTCAAATGCATTCTACAAATCTAATTGAATCAAATGAAAGTAAAAACATTTGAACAAAGCCAATTGAATCAAATGAAAGTCAAACACATTCCAACAAACCTATCTGAATCAAATGAAAGTCAAACACATTCAAACAGTGCTAATTGAATAAAATGGAAGTCAAATGCATCCTACAAATCTAATTGAATCAAATGGAAGTAAAAAACATTCGAACCAACCAAATGAATCAATGAAAGTCAAACACATTCTAACAAAGCTTTTTGAATCAAATGAAAGTCAAATGCATTCAACAAAGCTAATTGAATCAAATGAAAGTCAAAAACATGTAAAAAAATCTAATAAAATCAAATAAAAGTCAAACACAATAAAAAAAAAGCTAATTAAATCAAATGAAAGTCAAAAACATGTAAAACTCTAATTAAATCAAATGAAAATCAAACAAAATAAAAAAAATTAAATCAAATGAAAGTCAAACATATTCAAACAAAGCTATTTGAATGAAATGAAAGTCAAATGCAATCTACAAAGCTAATTGAATCAAATGAAAGTTAAACGCATTCAAACAAACCTAATAGAATCAAATGAAAGACGAACACATTCAAACAGAGCTAATTGAATCAAATGAAAGTCAAATGCATTCTATAAAGCTAATTGAATCAAATGAAAGTCAAACACATTTAAACAAAGCTAATTGAATCAAATTATAGTAAAACACATTCAAACAAACCTAATTGAATCAAATTAAGTCAAACACATTCTAACAAGCTAATTGAATCAAATGAAAGTCAAACACAGCTATTTAAATCAATTGAAAGTCAAATGCTTTCTAAATAATTGAATCAAATGAAAGTCAAAAACATTCCAAAAAAAGCCAATTGAATCAAATGAAAGTCAAACACATACAAACAAACCGAATTGAATCAAATGAAAGTCAAACATTCAAACAAAGCTAATTGAATCAAATGAAAGTCAAACACATTCAATAAAGCTGATTAGATCAAATGTAACAGAGTTTTTTGAATCAAATTAAAGTCAAATGCATTCAACAAAGCTAATTGAATCAACGAAAGTCAAAAACATTTAAAAAAATCTAATTACATCAATGAAAGACAAACACATTCAGACAAAGCTATTTAAATCAAATGAAATTCAAATGCATTCTACAAATCTAATTGAATCAAATGAAAGTAAAAACATAAAAAAATTTAAATTAAATCAAAAAAAGGTCAAACACATTCAAACAAAACTATTTGATTCAAATGAAAGTCAAAAGCATTCTATAAAGCCAATTGAATCAAATGAAAGTCAAACACTTTCAAACAAAGCTAATTGAATCAAATGAAAGTAAAACACATTCAAACAAACCTAATTGAATCAAATGAAAGTCAAAGACATTCAAACAGAGCTAATTGAATCAAATGAAAGTCAAACACAATCAAACAAAGCTAATTGAATCAAATGTAAGTCAAACACATTCAAACAGAGCTTTGAATCAAATGAAAGTCAAATGCATTCAACAAAGCTAATTGAATCAAATGAAAGTCAAAAAAATCTAAAAAACCCTAATTAAATCAAATGAAAGTCAATCACATTCAGACAAAGCTATTTGAATCAAATGAAAGTCAAATGCATTCTACAAAGCTAATTAAATCAAATGAAAGTCAAAAACATTCGAACAAAGCCAATTGAATCAAATGAAAGTCAAACACATTCAAACAAACCTAATTGAATCAAATGAAAGTCAAAATCATTTAAACAGAGCTAATTAAATAAAATGAAAGTCAAACACATTCAGAAAGAGCTTTTTGAATCAAATGAAGGTCAAACGCAATTACAAAGCTAATTGAATCAAATGAAAGTCAAACACATTGAAACAAAGCTAATTGGATAAAACTTCGGTCAAACACATTCAAATAGAGCTTTTTGAATAAAATGAAAGTCAAATGCGTTCAACAAAGCTAATTGAATCAACGAAAGTCAAAAACATCTAAAAAAATTCTTATTAAATCAAATGAAAGTCAAACACATTCAGACAAAGCTATTTGTATCAACTGAAAGTCATATGCATTCTGCAAATCTAATTGAATCAAATGAAAGTAAAAAATATCTAAAAAATTCAAATTAAATCAATAAAAGGTCAAACACATTCAAACAAAACTATTTGAATCAAATGAAAGTCAAATGCATTCTATAAAAGCTAATTGAATCAAATGAAAGTCAAACACATTCAAACAAAGCTAATTGAATCAAATGAAAGTAAAACACATTAAAACAAACCTAATTGAATCAAATGAAAGTCAAACACATTCAAACAGAGCTAATTGAATCAAATGAAAGTCAAACACATTCAAACAAAGCTAATTAAATCAAATGTAAGTCAAACACATTCAAACAAAGCTAATTGAATCAAATGTAAGTCAAATACATTCAAACAAAGCTTTTTGAATCAAATGAAAGTCAAATGCATTCAACAAAGCTCATTGAATCAAATGAAAGTCAAAAACAACTAAAAAAATCTAATTAAATCAAATGAAAGTCAAACACATTCAGACAAAGCTATTTGAATCAAATGAAAGTCAAATGCATTCTACAAATCTAATTGAATCAAATGAAAGTAAAAAACATTTGAACAAAGCCAATTGAATCAAATGAAAGTCAAAACACATTCAAACAAACTATCTGAACCAAATGAAAGTCAAACACATTCAAACAGTGCTAATGAATAAAATGGAAGTCAAATGCATGCTACAAATCTAATTGAAATCAAATGGAAGTAAAAAACATTCGAACAAAGCCAAATGAATCCAATGAAAGTCAAAACACATTCTAACAAAGCTTTTTGAATCAAATGAAAGTCAAATGCATTCAACAAAGCTAATTGAATCAAATGAAAGTCAAAAACATGTAAAAAAAATCTAATTAAATCAAATGAAAGTCAAACACAATAAAAAGCTAACTAAATCAAATAAAGTCATAAACATGTAAAAAAATCTAATTAAATCAAATGAAAGTCAAACAAAATGAAAAAAAGCTAATTAAATCAAAATGAAAGTCAAACATATTCAAACAAAGCTATTTGAATAAAATGAAAGTCAAATGCAATCTACAAAGCTAATTGAATCAAATGAAAGTTAAACGCATTCAAACAAACCTAATAGAATCAAATGAAAGACGAACACATTCAAACAGAGCTAATTGAATCAAATGAAAGTCAAATGCATTCTATAAAGCTAATTGAATCAAATAAAAGTCAAACACATTTAAACAAAGCTAATTGAATCAAATTATAGTAAAACACATTCAAACAAAACTAATAGAATCAAATGAAAGTCAAACACATTCAAACAAAGCTAATTGAATCAAATGAAAGTCAAACACATTCAAACACAGCTATTTGAATCAATTGAAAGTCAATTGCTTTCTACAAAAGCTAATTGAATCAAATGAAAGTCAAACATATTTAAACAAAGCTAATTGAATCAAATTATAGTAAAACACATTCAAACAAACCTAATAGAATCAAATGAAAGTCAAACACATTCAAACAGAGCCAATTGAATCAAATGAAAGTCAAACACATTCAAACACAGCTATTTGAATCAATTGAAAGTCAAATGCTTTCTACAAAGCTAATTGAATCAAATGAAAGTAAAAAACATTCCAAAAAGCCAATTGAATCAAAAAGAAAAGTCAAACACATACAAACAAACCTAATTGAATCAAAAGAAAGTCAAACACATTCAAACAAAGCTAATTGAATCAAATGAAAGTCAAACACATTCAAACAAAGCTGATTAGATCTAATGTAAGTAAAACACATTCAAACAGAGCTTTTTTGAATCAAATTAAAGTCAAATGCATTCAACAAAGCTAATTGAATCAAACGAAAGTCAAAAACATTTAAAAAAATCTAATTAAATCAAATGAAAGACAAAAACATTCAGACAAAGCTATTTGAATCAAATGAAATTCAAATGCATTCTACAAATCTAATTGAATCAAATGAAAGTAAAAACATCTAAAAACTTCAAATTAAATCAATAAAAGGTCAAACACATTCAAAACAAAACTATTTGATTCAAATGAAAGTCAAAAGCATTCTATAAAGACAATTGAATCAAATGAAAGTCAAACACTTTCAAACAAAGCTAATTGAATCAAATGAAAGTAAAACACATTCAAACAAACCTAATTGAATCAAATGAAAGTCAAAGACATTCAAACAGAGCTAATTGAATCAAATGAAAGTCTAACACAATCAAACAAAGCTAATTAATCAAATGTAAGTCAAAACACATTCAAACAGAGCTTTTTGAATCAAATGAAAGTCAAATGCATTCAACAAAGCTAATTGAATCAAATGAAAGTCAAAAAAATCTAAAAAACCTAATTAAATCAAATGAAAGTCAAACACATTCAAACAAAGCTATTTGAATCAAATGAAAGTCAAATGCATTCTACAAATCTATTTGAATCAATGGAAGTAAAAAACAATCGAACAAAGCCAATTGAATCCAATGAAAGTCAAACACATTCAAACAAAGCTTTTTTGAATCAAATGAAAGTCAAATGCATTCAACAAAGCTAATTGAATCAAATGAAAGTCAAAAACATCTAAAAAAATCTAATTAAATCAAATGAAAGTCAAACACAATAAAAAAAAAGCTAATTAAATCAAATGAAAGTCAAACATATTCAAACAAAGCTATTTGAATTAAATGAAAGTCAAATGCAATCTACAAAGCTAATTGAATCAAATGAAATTTAAACACATTCAAACAAACCTAATAGAAATCAAATGAAACACGAACACATTTAAACAGAGCTAATTGAATCAATAAAAGTCAAACCCATTTAAAAAGATCTTTTTGAATCAAATTAAGGTCAAATTTTAATCTACAAAGCTAATTGAATCAATTGAAAGTTAAACACATTCAAACAAAGCTATTTGAATGAAATGTAAGTCAAACACATTCAAACAGAGCTTTATGAATCAAATGAAAGTCAAATGCATTCAACAAAGCTAATTGAATCAAATTCAATTAAAAAATATCCAAAAAAACCTTATTAAATCAAATGAAAGTCAATCACATTCAGACAAAGCTATTTGAATCAAATGAAAGTCAAATGCAATTCTACAAAGCTAATTAAATCAAATGAAAGTCAAAAACATTCGAACAAAGCCAATTGAATCAAATGAAAGTCAAACACATTCAAACAAACCTAAATTGAATCAAATGAAAGTCGAAAATACATTTAAACAGAGCTAATTAAATAAAATGAAAGTCAAACACATTCAAAAAGAGCTTTTTTGAATCAAAATGAAGGTCAAACGCAATCTACAAAGCTAATTGAATCAAATGAAAGTCAAACACATTGAAACAAAGCTAATTGGATAAAATTTAAGTCAAACACATTCACAATAGAGCTTTTTGAATAAAATGAAAGTCAAATGCGCTCAACAAAGCTAATTGAATCAAACGAAAGTCAAAAACATCTAAAAAAATCTAATTAAAATCAAATGAAAGTCAAACACATTCAGACAAAGTTATTTGTATCAAAGTGAAAGTCATTTGCATTCTACAAATCTAATTGAATCAAATGAAAGTAAAAAACATCTAAAAAATTCAAATTAAATCAATAAAAGGTCAAACACATTCAAATAAAACTATTTGAATCAAATGAAAGTCAAACACATTAAAACAAACCTAATTGAATCAAATGATAGTCAAACACATTCAAACAAAGCTAATTGAATCAAATGAAAGTAAAACACATTAAAACAAACCTAATTGAATCAAATGAAACTCAAACACATTCAAACAGAGTTTTTTTGAATCAAATAAAGGTGAAATGCAATCTGCAAAGCTAATCAAATCAAATGAAAGTCAAACACATTCAAACAAAGCTAATTGAATCAAATGTAAGTCAAATACATTCAAACAAAGCTTTTTGAATCAAATAAGTCAAATGCATTCAACAAAGCTCATTGAATCAAACGAAAGTAAAAAACATCTAAAAAAATCTAATTAAATCAAATGAAAGTCAAACACATTCAGACAAAGCTATTTGAATCAAATAAAAGTCAAATGCATTCTACAAATCTAATTGAATCAAATGAAAATAAAACATTTGAACAAAGCCAATTGAATCAAATGAAAGTCAAACACATTCAAAAAAACCTATCTTAATCAAATGAAAGTCAAACACATTCAAACAGTGCTAATTGAATAAAATGGAAGTCAAATGCATGCTACAAATCTAATTGAATCAAATGGAAGTAAAAAACATTCGAACAAAGCAAATGAAATCCAATGAAAGTCAAACACATTCTAACAAAGCTTTTTGAATCAAATGAAAGTCAAATTGCATTCAACAAAGCTAATTGAATCAAATGAAAGTAAAAAACATAAAAAAAATCAAATTAAATTAAATGAAAGTCAAACACAATAAAAAAAAAGCTAATTAAAATCAAATGAAAGTCATAAACATATAAAAAATCTAATTAAATCAAATGAAAGTCAAACAAAATAAAAAAAGCTAAATTAAAATCAAATGAAAGTCAACATATTCAAACAAAGCTATTTGAATTAAATGAAAGTCAAATGCAATCTACAAAGCTAATTGAATCAAATGAAAGTTAAACGCATTCAAACAAACCTAACAGAATCAAATGAAAGACGAACACATTCAAACAGAGCTAATTGAATCAAATGAAAGTCAAATGCATTGTATAAAGCTAATTGAATCAAATGAAAGTCAAACACATTTAAACAAAGCTAATTGAATCAAATTATAGTAAAACACATTCAAACAAACCTAATAGAATCAAATGAAAGTCAAACACATTAAAACAGAGCTAATTGAATCAAATGAAAGTCAAACACATTCAAACACAGCTATTTGAATCAATTGAAAGTCAAATGCTTTCTACAAAGCTAGTTGAATCAAATGAAAGTCAAAAACATTCCAAAAAAGCCAATTGAATCAAATGAAAGTCAAACACATACAACAAAACCTAATTGAATCAAACGAAAGTCAAACACATTCAAACAAAGCTAATTGAATCAAATGAAAGTCAAACACATTCAAACAACGCTGATTAGATCAAATGTAAGTAAAACACATTCAAACAGAGCTTTTTGAATCAAATTAAAGTCAAATGCATTCAACAAAGCTAATTGAATCAAACAAAGTCAAA
Source organism: Chenopodium quinoa (assembly GCF_001683475.1). NCBI lineage: Eukaryota > Viridiplantae > Streptophyta > Magnoliopsida > Caryophyllales > Amaranthaceae > Chenopodium > Chenopodium quinoa. The sequence continues at coordinate 55,146 of NW_018744071.1, read as the reverse complement.
AACATTTAAAAAAATCTAATTAAATCAAATGAAAGACAAAACACATTCAGACCAAAGCTATTTGAACCAAATGAAATTCAAATGCATTCTATAATCTAATTGAATCAAATGAAAGTAAAAACATCTAAAAAATTCAAATTAAATCAATAAAAGGTCAAACACATTCAAACAAAACTATTTGATTCAAATGAAAGTCAAAAAGCATTCTATAGCCAATTGAATCAAATGAAAGTCAAACACTTTCAAACAAAGCTAATTGAATCAAATGAAAGTAAAACACATTCAAACAAACCTAATTGAATCAAATGAAAGTCAAAGACATTCAAACAGAGCTAATTGAATCAAATGAAAGTCAAACATATTCAAACAAAGCTATTAGATCAAATGTAAGTCAAACAATTCAAACAGAGCTTTTTGAATCAAAATTAAAGTCAAATGCAATTCAACAAAGCTAATTGAATCAAACGAAAGTCAAAAACATTTAAAAAAATCTAATTAAATCAAATGAAGTCAAACACATTCAGACAAAGCTATTTGAATCAAATGAAAGTCAAATGCATTCTACAAATCTATTTGAATCAAATGGAAGTAAAAAATAATCGAACAAAGCCAATTGAATCCAATGAAAGTCAAACACATTCAAACAAAGCTTTTGAATCAAATGAAAGTCAAATGCATTCAAAAAATCTAATTGAATCAAATAAAGTCAAAAATATCAAAAAAACCTAATTAAATCAAATGAAAGTCAATCACATTCAGACAAAGCTATTTGAATCAAATGAAAGTCAAATGCATTCTACAAAGCTAATTAAATCAAATGAAAGTGAAAAAACATTCGAACAAAGCCAATTGAATCAAAGTGAAAGTCAAACACATTCAAACAAACCTAATTGAATCAAATGAAAGTCAAACACATTCAAACAAAGCTAATTGAATCAAATGAAAGTCAAACAACATTCAAAACAACGCTGATTGGATAAAATTTAAGTCAAACCCATTCAAATAGAGCTTTTTGAATAAAATGAAAGTCAAATGCGTTCAACAAAGCTAATTGAATCAAACGAAAGTCAAAAACATCTAAAAAAATCTAATTAAATCAAATGAAAGTCAAACACATTCAGACAAAGCTATTTGTATCAAATGAAATTCAAATGCATTCTACAAATCTAATTGAATCAAATGAAAGTAAAAAACATCTAAAAAAATCTAATTAAATCAAATGAAAGTCAAACACAATAAAAAAAAGCTAATTAAATCAAATGAAAGTCAAACCCATTCAAAACAAAACTATTTGAATTAAATGAAATTCAAATGCAATCTACAAAGCTAATTGAATCAAATGAAATTTAAACACATTCAAACAAACCTAATAGAATCAAATGAAAGACGAACACATTCAAACAGAGCTAATTGAATCAAATAAAAGTCAAACCCATTCAAAAAGATCTTTTTGAATCAAATAAAGGTCAAATTAATCTACAAATCTAATTGAATCAATTGAAAGTTAAACACATTCAAACAAAGCTATTTGAATGAAATGTAAGTCAAACACATTCAAACAGAGCTTTTTGAATCAAATGAAAGTCAAATGCATTCAACAAAGCTAATTGAATCAAATTAAAGTCAAAAATATCCAAAAAAACTAATTAAATCAAATGAAAGTCAATCACATTCAGACAAAGCTATTTGAATCAAATGAAAGTCAAATGCATTCTAACAAAGCTAATTAAATCAAATGAAAGTCAAAAACATTCGAACAAAGCAATTGAATCAAATGAAAGTAAACACATTCAAACAAACCTAATTGAATCAAATGAAAGTCAAAATCATTCAAACATAGCTAATTAATAAAATGAAAGTTAACACAATCAAAAAAGCTTTTTAATCAAATGAAGGTCAAAGCACACTACAAAGCTTTTTGAATCAAATTAAAGTCAAATGCATTCAACAAAGCTAATTGAATCAAACGAAAGTCAAAAACATTTAAAAAATCTAATTAAATCAAATGAAAGTCAAACACATTCAGACAAAGCTATTTGAATCAAATGAAAGTCAAATGCATTCTACAAATCTATTTGAATCAAATGGAAGTAAAAAACAATCGAACAAAGCCAATTGAATCCAATGAAAGTCAAACACATTCAAACAAAGCTTTTTGAATCAAATGAAAGTCAAATGCATTCAACAAAGCTAATTGAATCAAATGAAAGTCAAAAACATCTAAAAAAATCTAATTAAATCAAATGAAAGTCAAAACACAATAAAAAAAAGCTAATTAAATCAAATGAAAGTCAAACATATTCAAACAAAGCTATTTGAATTAAATGAAAGTCAAATGCAATCTACAAAGCTAATTTAATCAAATGAAATTTAAACACATTCAAACAAACCTAATAGAATCAAATGAAACACGAACACATTTAAACAGAGCTAATTGAATCAAATAAAAGTCAAACCCATTCAAAAAGATCTTTTTGAATCAAATTAAGGTCAAATTTAATCTACAAAGCTAATTGAATCAATTGAAAGTTAAACACATTCAAACAAAGCTATTTGAATGAAATGTAAGTCAAACACATTCAAACAGAGCTTTTTGAATCAAATGAAAGTCAAATGCATTCAACAAAGCTAATTATAAATCAAATGAAAGTCAAAAAACATATTCGAACAAAGCCAATTGAATCAAATGAAAGTCAAACACATTCAAACAAACCTAATTGAATCAAATGAAAGTCGAAATCATTTAAACAGAGCTAATTAAATAAAATGAAAGTCAAACACATTCAAAAAGAGCTTTTTGAATCAAATGAAGGTCAAACGCAATCTACAAAGCTAATTGAATCAAATGAAAGTCAAACACATTGAAACAAAGCTAATTGGATAAAATTTAAGTCAAACACATTCAAATAGAGCTTTTTGAATAAAATGAAAGTCAAATGCGCTCAACAAAGCTAATTGAATCAAACGAAAGTTCAAAAACATCTAAAAAAATCTAATTAAATCAAATGAAAGTCAAAACACATTCAGACAAAGCTATTTGTATCAAGTGAAAGTCATTTGCATTCTACAAATCTAATTGAATCAAATGAAAGTAAAAAACATCTAAAAAATTCAAATTAAATCAATAAAAGGTCAAACACATTCAAACAAAACTATTTGAATCAAATGAAAGTCAAACACATTCAAACAAACCTAATTGAATCAAATGATAGTCAAACACATTCAAACAAAGCTAATTGAATCAAATGAAAGTAAAACACATTAAAACAAACCTAATTGAATCAAATGAAAGTCAAACACATTCAAACAGAGCTAATTGAATCAAATGAAAGTCAAACACATTCAAAAAGAGTTTTTTGAATCAAATAAAGGTGAAATGCAATCTGCAAAGCTAATCAAATCAAATGAAAGTCAAACACATTCAAACAAAGCTAATTGAATCAAATGTAAGTCAAATACATTCAAACAAAGCTTTTGAATCAAATGAAAGTCAAATGCATTCAACAAAGCTCATTGAATCAAATGAAAGTCAAAAACATCTAAAAAAATCTAATTAAATCAAATGAAAGTCAAACACATTCAGACAAAGCTATTTGAATCAAATAAAAGTCAAATGCATTCTACAAATCTAATTGAATCAAATGAAAGTAAAAAACATTTGAACAAAGCCAATTGAATCAAATGAAAGTCAAACACATTCAAACAAACCTATCTCAATCAAATGAAAGTCAAACACATTCAAACAGTGCTAATTGAATAAAATGGAAGTCAAATGCATGCTACAAATCTAATTGAATCAAATGGAAGTAAAAAACATTCGAACAAAGCCAAATGAATCCAATGAAAGTCAAACACATTCTAACAAAGCTTTTTTGAATCAAATGAAAGTCAAATGCATTCAACAAAGCTAATTGAATCAAATGAAAGTCAAAAACATGTAAAAAAAATCTAATTAAATCAAATGAAAGTCAAACACAATAAAAAAAAAGCTAATTAAATCATATGAAAGTCAAAACATATAAAAAAATCTAATTAAATCAAATGAAAGTCAAACAAAATAAAAAAAAGCTAATTAAATCAAATGAAAGTCAAACATATTCAAACAAAGCTATTTGAATTAAATGAAAGTCAAATGCAATCTACAAAGCTAATTGAATCAAATGAAAGTTAAACGCATTCAAACAAACCTAATAGAATCAAATGAAAGACGAACACATTCAAACAGAGCTAATTGAATCAAATGAAAGTCAAATGCATTGTATAAAGCTAATTGAATCAAATGAAAGTCAAACACATTTAATAAAGCTAATTGAATCAAATTATAGTAAAACACATTCAAACAAACCTAATAGAATCAAATGAAAGTCAAAGACATTCAAACAGAGCTAATTGAATCAAATGAAAGTCAAACACATTCAAACACAGCTATTTGAATCAATTGAAAGTCAAATGCTTTCTACAAAGCTAATTGAATCAAATGAAAGTCAAAAACATTCCAAAAAAGCCAATTGAATCAAATGAAAGTCAAACACATACAAACAAACCTAATTGAATCAAATGAAAGTCAAACACATTCAAACAAAGCTAATTGAATCAAATGAAAGTCAAACACATTCAAACAACGCTGATTAGATCAAATGTAAGTAAAACACATTCAAACAGAGCTTTTTGAATCAAATTAAAGTCAAATGCATTCAACAAAGCTAATTGAATCAAACGAAAGTCAAAAACATTTAAAAAAATCTAATTAAATCAAATGAAAGACAAACACATTCAGACAAAGCTATTTGAATCAAATGAAATTCAAATGCATTCTTTAAATCTAATTGAATCAAATGAAAGTAAAAACATCTAAAAAATTCAAATTAAATCAATAAAAGGTCAAACACATTCAAACAAAACTATTTGATTCAAATGAAAGTCAGAAGCATTCTATAAAGCCAATTGAATCAAATGAAAGTCAATCACTTTCAAACAAAGCTAATTGAATCAAATGAAAGTAAAACACATTCAAACAAACCTAATTGAATCAAATGAAAGTCAAAGACATTCAAACAGAGCTAATTGAATCAAATGAAAGTCAAACATATTCAAACAAAGCTGATTAGATCAAATGTAAGTCAAACAAATTCAAACAGAGCTTTTTGAATCAAATTAAAGTCAAATGCATTCAACAAAGCTAATTGAATCAAACGAAAGTCAAAAACATTTAAAAAAATCTAATTAAATCAAATGAAAGTCAAACACATTCAGACAAAGCTATTTGAATCAAATGAAAGTCAAATGCATTCTACAAATCTATTTGAATCAAATGGAAGTAAAAAATAATCGAACAAAGCCAATTGAATCCAATGAAAGTCAAACACATTCAAACAAAGCTTTTTGAATCAAATGAAAGTCAAATGCATTCAACAAAGCTAATTGAATCAAATGAAAGTAAAAAACATCTAAAAAAAATCTAATTAAATCAAATGAAAGTCAAACACAATATAAAAAAGCTAATTAAATCAAATGAAAGTCAAACACATTCAAACAAAGCTATTTGAATTAAATGAAAGTCAAATGCAATCTACAAAGCTAATTGAATCAAATGAAATTTAAAAACATTAAAAAAAAAACCTAATAGAATCAAATGAAAGACGAACACATTCAAGCAGAGCTAATTGAATCAATTGAAAGTTAAACACATTCAAACAAAGCTATTTGAATGAAATGTAAGTCAAACACATTCAAACAGAGCTTTTTGAATCAAATGAAAGTCAAATGCATTCAAAAAATCTAATTGAATCAAATTAAAGTCAAAAATATCCAAAAAACCTAATTAAATCAAATGAAAGTCAATCACATTCAGACAAAGCTATTTGAATCAAATGAAAGTCAAATGCATTCTACAAAGCTAATTAAATCAAATGAAAGTGAAAAAACATTCGAACAAAGCCAATTGAATCAAATGAAAGTCAAACACATTCAAACAAACCTATTTGAATCAAATGAAAGTCAAAATCATTCAAATTGAGCTAATTAAATAAAATGAAAGTCAAACACATTCAAAAAGAGCTTTTTGAATCAAATGAAGGTCAAACGCAATCTACAAAGCTAATTGAATTAAATGAATGTCAAACACATTGAAACAAAGCTAATTGGATAAAATTTAAGTCAAACACATTCAAATAGAGCTTTTTGAATAAAATGAAAGTCAAATGCGTTCAACAAAGCTAATTGAATCAAACGAAAGTCAAAAACATCTAAAAAATCTAATTAAATCAAATGAAAGTCAAACACATTCAGACAAAGCTATTTGTATCAAATGAAATTCAAATGCATTCTACAAATCTAATTGAATCAAATGAAAGTAAAAAACATCTAAAAAAATCTAATTAAATCAAATGAAAGTCAAACACAATAAAAGAAAGCTAATTAAATCAAATGAAAGTCAAACCCATTCAAACAAAGCTATTTGAATTCAATGAAATTCAAATGCAATCTACAAAGCTAATTGAATCAAATGAAATTTAAACACATTCAAACAAACCTAATAGAATCAAATGAAAGACGAACACATTCAAACAGAGCTAATTGAATCAAATAAAAGTCAAACCCATTCAAAAAGATCTTTTTGAATCAAATAAAGGTCAAATTTATTCTACAAAGCTAATTGAATCAATTGAAAGTTAAACACATTCAAACAAAGCTATTTGAATGAAATGTAAGTCAAACACATTCAAACAGAGCTTTTTGAATCAAATGAAAGTCAAATGCATTCAACAAAGCTAATTGAATCAAATTAAAGTCAAAAATATCCAAAAAACCTAATTAAATTAAATGAAAGTCAATCACATTCAGACAAAGCTATTTGAATCAAATGAAAGTCAAATGCATTCTACAAAGCTAATTAAATCAAATGAAAGTCAAAAACTTTCGAACAAAGCCAATTGAATCAAATGAAAGTCAAACACATTCAAACAAACCTAATTGAATCAAATGAAAGTCAAAATCATTCAAACATAGCTAATTAAATAAAATGAAAGTTAAACACATTCAAAAAGAGCTTTTTTGATCAAATGAAGGTCAAACGCAATCTACAAAGCTAATTGAATCTAATGAAAGTCAAACACATTGAAACAAAGCTAATTGGATAAAATTTAAGTCAAACACATTCAAATAGAGCTTTTTGAATAAAATTAAAGTCAAATTCGTTCAACAAAGCTAATTGAATCAAACGAAAGTCAAAAACATCTAAAAAAAATCTAATTAAATCAAATGAAAGTCAAACACATTCAGACAAAGCTATTTGTATCAACTGAAAGTCATATGCATTCTACAAATCTAATTGAATCAAATGAAAGTAAAAAACATCTAAAAAATTCAAATTAAATCAATAAAAGGTCAAACACATTCAAACAAAACTATTTGAATCAAATGAAAGTCAAATGCATTCTATAAAGCTAATTGAATCAAATGAAAGTCAAACACATTCAAACAAAGCTAATTGAATCAAATGAAAGTAAAACACATTAAAACAAACCTAATTGAATCAAATGAAAGTATACATTCAGAAAGAGTTTTTTGAATCAAATGAAGGTCAAATGCAATCTGCAAAGCTAATCAAATCAAATGAAAGTCAAACACATTCAAACAAAGCTAATTGAATCAAATGTAAGTCAAATACATTCAAACAAAGCTTTTTGAATCAAATGAAAGTCAAATGCGTTCAACAAAGCTCATTGAATCAAATGAAAGTCAAAAAACAACTAAAAAAATCTAATTAAATCAAATGAAAGTCAAACACATTCAGACAAAGCTATTTGAATCAAACGAAAGTAAAAAACATTTGAAAAAAGCCAATTGAATCAAATGAAAGTCAAACACATTCAAACAAACCTAATTGAATCAAATGAAAGTCAAACACATTCAAACAAAGCTAATTGAATCAAATGAAAGTAAAACACATTAAAACAAACCTAATTGAATCAAATGAAAGTCAAACACATTCAAACAAAGCTAATTGAATCAAATGAAAGTCAAACACATTCAAAAAGAGTTTTTTGAATCAAATGAAGGTGAAATGCAATCTGCAAAGCTAATCAAATCAAATGAAAGTCAAACACATTCAAACAAAGCTAATTGAATCAAGTGTAAGTCAAATACATTCAAACAAAGCTTTTTGAATCAAATGAAAGTCAAATGCATTCAACAAAGTTCATTGAATCAAATGAAAGTCAAGAACATCTAAAAAAATATAATTAAATCAAATGAAAGTCAAACACATTCAGACAAAGCTATTTGAATCAAATAAAAGTCAAATGCATTCTACAAATCTAATTGAATCAAATGAAAGTAAAAAACATTTGAACAAAGCCAATTGAATCAAATGAAAGTCAAACACATTCAAACAAACCTATCTGAATCAAATGAAAGTCAAACACATTCAAACAGTGCTAATTGAATAAAATGGAAGTCAAATGCATGCTACAAATCTAATTGAATCAAATGGAAGTAAAAAACATTCGAACAAAGCCAAATGAATCCAATGAAAGTCAAACACATTCTAACAAAGCTTTTTGAATCAAATGAAAGTCAAATGCATTCAACAAAGCTAATTGAATCAAATGAAAGTCAAACACATTCAAACAAAGCTGATTAGATCAAATGTAAGTCAAACACATTCAAACAGAGATTTTTGAATCAAATTAAAGTCAAATGCATTCAACAAAGCTAATTGAATCAAACGAAAGTAAAAAACATTTAAAAAAATCTAATTAAATCAAATGAAAGACAAACACATTCAGACAAAGCTATTTGAATCAAATGAAATTCAAATGCATTCTACAAATCTAATTGAATCAAATGAAAGTAAAAACATCTAAAAAATTCAAATTAAATCAATAAAAGGTCAAACACATTCAAACAAAACTATTTGATTCAAATGAAAGTCAAAAGCATTCTATAAAGCCAATTGAATCAAATGAAAGTCAAACACTTTCAAACAAAGCTAATTGAATCAAATGAAAGTAAAACACATTCAAACAAACCTAATTGAATCAAATGAAAGTCAAAGACATTCAAACAGAGCTAATTGAATCAAATGAAAGTCAAACACAATCAAACAAAGCTAATTGAATCAAATGTAAGTCAAACACATTCAAACAGAGCTTTTTGAATCAAATGAAAGTCAAATGCATTCAACAAAGCTAATTGAATCAAATGAAAGTCAAAAAAATCTAAATAAACCTAATTAAATCAAATGAAAGTCAAACACATTCAAACAAAGCTATTTGAATCAAATGAAAGTCAAATGCATTCTACAAATCTATTTTGAATCAAATGGAAGTAAAAAACAATCGAACAAAGCCAATTGAATCCAATGAAAGTCAAACACATTCAAACAAAGCTTTTTGAATCAAATGAAAGTCAAATGCATTCAAGAAAGCTAATTGAATCAAATGAAAGTAAAAAACATCTAAAAAAAAACCTAATTAAATCAAATGAAAGTCAAACACAATAAAAAAAAGCTAATTAAATCAAATGAAAGTCAAACACATTCAAACAAAGCTATTTGAATTAAATGAAAGTCAAATTCAATCTACAAAGCTAATTGAATCAAATGAAATTTAAACACATTCAAACAAACCTAATAGAATCAAATGAAAGACGAACACATTCAAACAGAGCTAATTGAATCAAATAAAAGTCAAACCCATTCAAAAAGATCTTTGTGAATCAAATTAAGGTCAAATTTAATCTACAAATCTAATTGAATCAATTGAAAGTTAAACACATTCAAACAAAGCTATTTGAATGAAATGTAAGTCAAACACATTCAAACAGAGCTTTTTGAATCAAATGAAAGTCAAATGCATTCAAAAAATCTAATTGAATCAAATTAAAGTCAAAAATATCCAAAAAACCTAATTAAATCAAATGAAAGTCAATCACATTCAGACAAAGCTATTTGAATCAAATGAAAGTCAAATGCATTCTACAAAGCTAATTAAATCAAATGAAAGTGAAAAAAACATTCGAACAAAGCCAATTGAATCAAATGAAAGTCAAACACATTCAAACAAACCTATTTGAATCAAATGAAAGTCAAAATCATTCAAATTGAGCTAATTAAATAAAATGAAAGTCAAACACATTCAAAAAGAGCTTTTTGAATCAAATGAAGGTCAAACGCAATCTACAAAGCTAATTGAATCAAATGAATGTCAAACACATTGAAACAAAGCTAATTGGATAAAATTTAAGTCAAACACATTCAAATAGAGCTTTTTGAATAAAATGAAAGTCAAATGCGTTCAACAAAGCTAATTGAATCAAACGAAAGTCAAAACCATCTAAAAAATCTAATTAAATCAAATGAAAGTCAAACACATTCAGACAAAGCTATTTGTATCAAATGAAATTCAAATGCATTCTACAAATCTAATTGAATCAAATGAAAGTCAAAAACATCTAAAAAATTCTAATTAAATCAATTGAAAGTCAAACACAATAAAAAAAAGCTAATTAAATCAAATGAAAGTCAAACCCATTTAAACAAAGCTATTTGAATTAAATGAAATTCAAATGCAATCTACAAAGCTAATTGAATCAAATGAAATTTAAACACATTCAAACAAACCTAATAGAATCAAATGAAAGACGAACACATTCAAACAGAGCTAATTGAATCAAATAAAAGTCAAACCCATTCAAAAAGATCTTTTTGAATCAAATAAAGGTCAAATATAATCTACAAAGCTAATTGAATCAATTGAAAGTTAAACACATTCAAACAAAGCTATTTGAATGAAATGTAAGTCAAACACATTCAAACAGAGCTTTTTGAATCAAATGAAAGTCAAATGCATTCAACAAAGCTAATTGAATCAAATTAAAGTCAAAAATATCCAAAAAACCTAATTAAATTAAATGAAAGTCAATCACATTCAGACAAAGCTATTTGAATCAAATGAAAGTCAAACGCATTCTACAAAGCTAATTAAATCAAATGAAACTCAAAAACATTCGAACAAAGCCAATTGAATCAAATGAAAGTCAAACACATTCAAACAAACCTAATTGAATCAAATGAAAGTCAAAATCATTCAAACATAGCTAATTAAATAAAATGAAAGTCAAACACATTCAAAAAGAGCTTTTTTAATCAAATGAAGGTCAAACGCAACCTACAAAGCTAATTGAATCTAATGAAAGTCAAACACATTGAAACAAAGCTAATTGGACAAAATTTAAGTCAAACACATTCAAATAGAGCTTTTTGAATAAAATGAAAGTCAAATTCGTTCAACAAAGCTAATTGAATCAAACGAAAGTCAAAAACATTTAAAAAAATCTAATTAAATCAAATGAAAGTCAAACACATTCAGACAAAGCTATTTGTATCAACTGAAAGTCATATGCATTCTACAAATCTAATTGAATCAAATGAAAGTAAAAAACATCTAAAAAATTCAAATTAAATCAATAAAAGGTCAAACACATTCAAACAAAACTATTTGAATCAAATGAAAGTCAAATGCATTCTATAAAGCTAATTGAATCAAATGAAAGTCAAACACATTCAAACAAAGCTAATTGAATCAAATGTAAGTAAAACACATTAAAACAAACCTAATTGAATCAAATGAAAGTCAACATTCAGAAAGAGTTTTTTGAATCAAATGAAGGTCAAATGCAATCTGCAATGCTAATCAAATCAAATGAAAGTCAAACACATTCAAACAAAGCTAATTGAATCAAATGTAAGTCAAATACATTCAAACAAAGCTTTTTGAATCAAATGAAAGTCAAATGCGTTCAACAAAGCTCATTGAATAAAATGAAAGTCAAAAACAACTAAAAAAATCTAATTAAATCAAATGAAAGTCAAACACATTCAGACAAAGCTATTTGAATCAAACGAAAGTAAAAAACATTTGAAAAAAGCCAATTGAATCAAATGAAAGTCAAACACATTCAAACAAACCTAATTGAATCAAATGAAAGTCAAACACATTCAAACAAAGCTAATTGAATCAAATGAAAGTAAAACACATTAAAACAAACCTAATTAAATCAAATGAAAGTCAAACACATTCAAACAAAGCTAATTGAATCAAATGAAAGTCAAACACATTCAAAAAGAGTTTTTTGAATCAAATGAAGGTGAAATGCAATCTGCAAAGCTAATCAAATCAAATGAAAGTCAAACACATTCAAACAAAGCTAATTAAATCAAATGAAAGTAAAACACATTCAAACAAAGCTGATTAGATCAAATGTAAGTAAAACACATTCAAACAGAGCTTTTTGAATCAAATTAAAGTCAAATGCATTCAACAAAGCTAATTGAATCAAACGAAAGTAAAAAACATTTAAAAAAATCTAATTAAATCAAATGAAAGACAAACACATTCAGACAAAGCTATTTGAATCAAATGAAATTCAAATGCATTCTACAAATCTAATTGAATCAAATGAAAGTAAAAACATCTAAAAAATTCAAAGTAAATCAATAAAAGGTCAAACACATTCAAACAAAACTATTTGATTCAAATGAAAGTCAAAAGCATTCTATAAAGCCAATTGAATCAAATGAAAGTCAAACACTTTCAAACAAAGCTAATTGAATCAAATGAAAGTAAAACACATTCAAACAAACCTAATTGAATCAAATGAAAGTCAAAGACATTCAAACAGAGCTAATTGAATCAAATGAAAGTCAAACACAATCAAACAAAGCTAATTGAATCAAATGTAAGTCAAACACATTCAAACAGAGCTTTTTGAATCAAATGAAAGTCAAATGCATTCAACAAAGCTAATTGAATCAAATGAAAGTCAAAAAAATCTAAATAAACCTAATTAAATCAAATGAAAGTCAAACACATTCAAACAAAGCTATTTGAATCAAATGAAAGTCAAATGCATTCTACAAAGCTAATTGAATCAAATGAAAGTTAAACGCATTCAAACAACCTAAAAGAATCAAATGAAAGACGAACACATTCAAACAAAGCTAATTGAATCAAATGAAAGTCAAATGCATTCTACAAATCTAATTGAATCAAATGAAAGTAAAAACATCTAAAAAATTCAAATTAAATCAATAAAAGGACAAACACATTCAAACAAAACTATTTGATTCAAATGAAAGTCAAAAGCATTCTATAAAGCCAATTGAATCAAATGAAAGTCAAACACTTTCAAACAAAGCTAATTGAATCAAATGAAAGTAAAACACATTCAAACAAACCTAATTGAATCAAATGAAAGTCAAAGACATTCAAACAAACCTAATTAAATCAAATGAAAGTCAAACACAATCAAACAAAGCTAATTGAATCAAATGTAAGTCAAACACATTCAAACAGAGCTTTTTGAATCAAATGAAAGTCAAATGCATTCAACAAAGCTAATTGAATCAAATGAAAGTAAAAAAACTCTAAATAAACCTAATTAAATCAATTGAAAGTCAAACACATTCAAACAAAGCTATTTGAATCAAATGAAAGTCAAATGCATTCTACAAATCTATTTGAATCAAATGGAAGTAAAAAACAATCGAACAAAGCCAATTGAATCCAATGAAAGTCAAACACATTCAAACAAAGGTTTTTGAATCAAATGAAAGTCAAATGCATTCAACAAAGCTAATTGAATCAAATGAAAGTAAAAAACATCTAAAAAAACCTAATTAAATCAAATGAAAGTCAAACACAAAAAAAGCTAATTAAATCAAATGAAAGTCAAACACATTCAAACAAAGCTATTTGAATTAAATGAAAGTCAAATTCAATCTACAAAGCTAATTGAATCAAATGAAATTTAAACACATTCAAACAAACCTAATAGAATCAAATGAAAGACGAACACATTCAAACAGAGCTAATTGAATCAAATAAAAGTCAAACCCATTCAAAAAGATCTTTTCGAATCAAATTAAGGTCAAATTTAATCTACAAAGCTAATTGAAACAATTGAAAGTTAAACACATTCAAACAAAGCTATTTGAATGAAATGTAAGTCAAACACATTCAAACAGAGCTTTTTGAATCAAATGAAAGTCAAATGCATTCAACAAAGCTAATTGAATCAAATTAAAGTCAAAAATATCCAAAAAACCTAATTAAATCAAATGAAAGTCAATCACATTCAGACAAAGCTATTTGAATAAATGAAAGTCAAATGCATTCTACAAAGTTAATTAAATCAAATGAAAGTGAAAAAACATTCGAACAAAGCCAATTGAATCAAATGAAAGTCAAACACATTCAAACAAACCTAATTGAATCAAATGAAAGTCAAAATCATTCAAATTGAGCTAATTAAATAAAATGAAAGTCAAACACATTCAAAAAGAGCTTTTTGAATCAAATGAAGGTCAAACGCAATCTACAAAGCTAATTGATTCAAATGAAAGTCAAACACATTGAAACAAAGCTAATTGGATAAAATTTAAGTCAAACACATTCAAATAGAGCTTTTTGAATAAAATGAAAGTCAAATGCGTTCAACAAAGCTAATTGAATCAAACGAAAGTCAAAAAACGTCTAAAAAAATCTAATTAAATTAAATGAAAGTCAAACACATTCAGACAAAGCTATTTGTATCAAATGAAATTCAAATGCATTCTACAAATCTAATTGAATCAAATGAAAGTCAAAAACATCTAAAAAATTCTAATTAAATCAAATGAAAGTCAAACACAATAAAAAAAGCTAATTAAATCAAATGAAAGTCAAACCCATTCAAACAAAGCTATTTGAATTAAATGAAATTCAAATGCAATCTACAAAGCTAATTGAATCAAATGAAATTTAAACACATTCAAACAAACCTAATAGAATCAAATGAAAGACGAACACATTCAAACAGAGCTAATTGAATCAAATAAAAGTCAAACCCATTCAAAAAGATCTTTTTGAATCAAATTAAGGTCAAATTTAATCTACAAAGCTAATTGAATTAATTGAAAGTTAAACACATTCAAACAAAGCTATTTGAATGAAATGTAAGTCAAACACATTCAAACAGAGCTTTTTGAATCAAATGAAAGTCAAATGCATTCAACAAAGCTAATTGAATCAAATTAAAGTCAAAAATATCCAAAAAACCTAATTAAATCAAATGAAAGTCAATCACATTCAGACAAAGCTATTTGTATCAAATGAAAGTCAAATGCATTCTACAAAGCTAATTAAATCAAATGAAAGTGAAAAAACATTCGAACAAAGCCAATTGAATCAAATGAAAGTCAAACACATTCAAACAAACCAAATTGAATCAAATGAAAGTCAAAATCATTCAAATTGAGCTAATTAAATAAAATGAAAGTCAAACACATTCAAAAAGAGCTTTTTGAATCAAATGAAGGTCAAACGCAATCTACAAAGCTAATTGAATCAAATGAAAGTCAAACACATTGAAACAAAGCTAATTGGATAAAATTTAAGTCAAACACATTCAAATAGAGCTTTTTGAATAAAATGAAAGTCAAATGCGTTCAACAAAGCTAATTGAATCAAACGAAAGTAAAAAACATCTAAAAAAATCTAATTAAATCAAATGAGAGTCAAACACATTCAGACAAAGCTATTTGTATCAAATGAAATTCAAATGCATACTACAAATCTAATTGAATCAAATGAAAGTCAAAAACATCTAAAAAAATCTAATTAAATCAAATGAAAGTCAAACACAATAAAAAAAGCTAATTAAATCAAATGAAAGTCAAACCCATTCAAACAAAGCTATTTGAATTGAATGAAATTCAAATGCAATCTACAAAGCTAATTAAATCAAATGAAAATTAAACACATTCAAACAAACCTAATAGAATCGAATGAAAGACGAACACATTCAAACAGAGCTAATTGAATCAAATAAAAGTCAAACCCATTCAAAAAGATCTTTTTGAATCAAATTAAGGTCAAATTTAATCTACAAAGCTAATTGAATCAATTGAAAGTTAAACACATTCAAACAAAGCTATTTGAATGAAATGTAAGTCAAACACATTCTAACAAAGCTTTTTAAATCAAATGAAAGTCAAATGCATTCAACAAAGCTAATTGAATCAAATTAAAGTCAAAAATATCCAAAAAACCTAATTAAATCAAATGAAAGTCAATCACATTCAGACAAAGCTATTTGAATCAAATGAAAGTCAAATGCATTCTACAGAGCTAATTAAATCAAATGAAAGTGAAAAAACATTCGAACAAAGCCAATTGAATCAAATGAAAGTCAAACACATTCAAACAAACCTAATTGAATCAAATAAAAGTCAAAATCATTCAAACATAGCTAATTAAATAAAATGAAAGTCAAACACATTCAAAAAGAGCTTTTTTAATCAAATGAAGGTCAAACGCAATCTACAAAGCTAATTGAATCTAATGAAAGTCAAACACATTGAAACAAAGCTAATTGGATAAAATTTAAGTCAAACACATTCAAATAGAGCTTTTTGAACAAAATGAAAGTCAAATGCGTTCAACAAAGCTAATTGAATCAAACGAAAGTCAAAAACATCTAAAAAAATCTAATTAAATCAAATGAAAGTCAAACACATTCAGACAAAGCTATTTGTATCAACTGAAAGTCATATGCATTCTACAAATCTAATTGAATCAAATGAAAGTAAAAAACATCTAAAAAATTCAAATTAAATCAACAAAAGGTCAAACACATTCAAACAAAACTATTTGAATCAAATGAAAGTCAAATGCATTATATAAAGCTAATTGAATCAAATGAAAGTCAAACACATTCAAACAAAGCTAATTGAATCAAATGAAAGTAAAACACATTAAAACAAACCTAATTGAATCAAATGAAAGTCAAACACATTCAAACAGAGCTAATTGAATCAAATGAAAGTCAAACACATTCAAACAAAGCTAATTGAATCAAATGAAAGTCAAACACATTCAAACAAAGCTGATTAGATCAAATGTAAGTAAAACACATTCAAAAAGAGCTTTTTGAATCAAATTAAAGTCAAATGCATTCAACAAAGCTAATTGAATCAAACGAAAGTAAATAACATTTAAAAAAATCTAATTAAATCAAATGAAAGACAAACACATTCAGACAAAGCTATTTGAATCAAATGAAATTCAAATGCATTCTACAAATCTAATTGAATCAAATGAAAGTAAAAACATCTAAAAAATTCAAATTAAATCAATAAAAGGTCAAACACATTCAAACAAAACTATTTGATTCAAATGAAAGTCAAAAGCATTCTATAAAGCCAATTGAATCAAATGAAAGTCAAACACCTTCAAAGAAAGCTAATTGAATCAAATGAAAGTAAAACACATTCAAACAAACCTAATTGAATCAAATGAAAGTCAAAGACATTCAAACAAACCTAATTAAATCAAATGAAAGTCAAAGACATTCAAACAGAGCTAATTGAATCAAATGAAAGTCAAACACAATCAAACAAAGCTAATTGAATCAAATGTAAGTCAAACACATTCAAACAGAGCTTTTTGAATCAAATGAAAGTCAAATGCATTCAACAAAGCTAATTGAATCAAATGAAAGTCAAAAAAAATCTAAATAAACCTAATTAAATCAAATGAAAGTCAAACACATTCAAACAAAGCTATTTGAATCAAATGAAAGTCAAATGCATTCTACAAATCTATTTGAATTAAATGGAAGTAAAAAACAATCGAACAAAGCCAATTGAATCCAATGAAAGTCACACACATTCAAACAAAGCTTTTTGAATCAAATGAAAGTCAAATGCATTCAACAAAGCTAATTGAATCAAATGAAAGTCAAAAACATCTAAAAAAATCTAATTAAATCAAATGAAAATCAAACACAATAAAAAAAAGCTAATTAAATCAAATGAAAGTCAAACACATTCAAACAAAGCTATTTGAATTAAATGAAAGTCAAATGCAATCTACAAAGCTAATTGAATCAAATGAAATTTAAACACATTCAAACAAACCTAATAGAATCAAATGAAAGACGAACACATTCAAACAGAGCTAATTGAATCAAATAAAAGTCAAACCCATTCAAAAAGATCTTTTTGAATCAAATTAAGGTCAAACTTAATCTACAAAGCTAATTGAATCAATTGAAAGTTAAACACATTCAAACAAAGCTATTTGAATGTAATGTAAGTCAAACACATTCAAACAGAGCTTTTTGAATCAAATGAAAGTCAAATGCATTCAACAAAGCTAATTGAATCAAATTAAAGTCAAAAATATCCAAAAAACCTAATTAAATCAAATGAAAGTCAATCACATTCAGACAAAGCTATTCGAATCAAATGAAAGTCAAATGCATTCTACAAAGCTAATTAAATCAAATGAAAGTGAAAAAACATTCGAACAAAGCCAATTGAATCAAATGAAAGTCAAACACATTCAAACAAACCTAATTGAATCAAATGAAAGTCAAAATCATTCAAATTGAGCTAATTAAATAAAACGAAAGTCAAACACATTCAAAAAGAGCTTTTTGAATCAAATGAAGGTCAAACGCAATCTACAAAGCTAATTGAATCAAATGAAAGTCAAACACATTGAAACAAAGCTAATTGGATAAAATTTAAATCAAACACATTCAAATAGAGCTTTTTGAATAAAACGAAAGTCAAATGCGTTCAACAAAGCTAATTGAATCAAACGAAAGTCAAAAACATCTAAAAAAATCTAATTAAATCAATTGAAAGTCAAACACATTCAGACAAAGCTATTTGTATCAACTGAAAGTCATATGCATTCTACAAATCTAATTGAATCAAATGAAAGTAAAAAACATCTAAAAAATTCAAATTAAATCAATATAAGGTCAAACACATTCAAACAAAACTATTTGAATCAAATGAAAGTCAAATGCATTCTATAAAGCTAATTGAATCAAAGGAAAGTCAAACACATTCAAACAAAGCTAATTGAATCAAATGACAGTAAAACACATTAAAACAAACCTAATTGAATCAAATGAAAGTTAAACACATTCAAACAGAGCTAATTGAATCAAATGAAAGTCAAAAACATTCAAAAAGGGTTTTTTGAATCAAATGAAGGTCAAATGTAATCTATAAAAGCTAATCAAATCAAATGCACGTCAAACACATTCAAACAAAGCTAATTGAATCAAATGTAAGTCAAATACATTCAGACAAAGCTTTTTGAATAAAATGAAAGTCAAATGCATTCAACAAAGCTCATTGAATCAAATGAAAGTCAAAAACAACTAAAAAAATCTAATTAAATCAAATGAAAGTCAAACACATTCAGACAAAGCTATTTGAATCAAATGAAAGTAAAAAACATTTGAAAAAAGCCAATTGAATCAAATGAAAGTCAAACACATTCAAACAAACCTAATTGAATCAAATGAAAGTCAAACACATTCAAACAAAGCTAATTGAATCAAATGAAAGTAAAACACATTAAAATAAACCTAATTGAATCAAATGAAAGTCAAACACATTCAAATAGAGCTAATTGAATCAAATGAAAGTCAAATACATTCAAAAAGAGTTTTTTTGAATCAAATGAAGGTGAAATGCAATCTGCAAAGCTAATCAAATCAAATGAAAGTCAAACACATTCAAACAAAGCCAATTGAATCACATGTAAGTCAAATACATTCAAACAAAGCTTTTTGAATCAAATGAAAGTCAAATGCATTCAACAAAGCTCATTGAATCAAATGAAAGTCAAAAACATCTAAAAAAATCTAATTAAATCAAATGAAAGTCAAACACATTCAGACAAAGCTATTTGAATCAAATGAAAGTCAAATGCATTCTACAAATCTAATTGAATCAAATGAAAGTAAAAAACATTTGAACAAAGCCAATTGAATCAAATGAAAGTCAAACACATTCAAACAAACCTATCTGAATCAAATGAAAGTCAAACACATTCAAACAGTGCTAATTGAATAAAATGGAAGTCAAATGCATGCTACAAATCTAATTGAATCAAATGGAAGTAAAAAACATTCGAACAAAGCCAAATGAATCCAATGAAAGTCAAACACATTCTAACAAAGCTTTTTGAATCAAATGAAAGTCAAATGCATTCAACAAAGCTAATTGAATCAAATGAAAGTCAAAAACATGTAAAAAAAATATAATAAAATCAAATGAAAGTCAAACACAATAAAAAAAAGCTAATTAAATCAAATGAAAGTCAAAAACATGTAAAAAAATCTAATTAAATCAAATGAAAGTCAAACAAAATAAAAAAAAGCTAATTAAATCAAATGAAAGTCAAACATATTCAAACAAATCTATTTGAATTAAATGAAAGTCAAATGCAATCTACAAAGCTAATTGAATCAAATGAAAGTTAAACGCATTCAAACAAACCTAATAGAATCAAATGAAAGACGAACACATTCAAACAGAGCTAATTGAATCAAATGAAAGTCAAAAAAATCAAAAAAATCTAATTAAATCAAATAAAAGTCAAACACATTCAGACAAAGCTATTTGTATCAACTGAAAGTCATATGCATTCTACAAATCTAATTGAATCAAATGAAAGTAAAAAACATCTAAAAGATTCAAATTAAATCAATAAAAGGTCAAACACATTCAAACAAAACTATTTGAATCAAATGAAAGTCAAATGCATTCTATAAAGCTAATTGAATCAAATGAAAGTCAAACACATTTAAACAAAGCTAATTGAATCAAATTATAGTAAAACACATTCAAACAAACCTCATAGAATCAAATGAAAGTCAAACACATTCAAACAGAGCTAATTGAATCAAATGAAAGTCAAACACATTCAAACACAGCTATTTGAATCAATTGAAAGTCAATTGCTTTCTACAAAGCTAATTGAATCAAATGAAAGTCAAAAGCATTCTATAAAGCCAATTGAATCAAATGAAAGTCAAACACTTTCAAACAAAGCTAATTGAATCAAATGAAATTAAAACACATTCAAACAAACCCTAATTGAATCAAATGAAAGTCAAAGACATTCAAACAGAGCTAATTGAATGAAATGAAAGTCAAACACAATCAAACAAAGCTAATTGAATCAAATGTAAGTCAAATACATTTAGACAAAGCTTTTTGAATAAAATGAAAGTCAAATGCATTCAACAAAGCTCATTGAATCAAATGAAAGTAAAAAACAACTAAAAAAATCTAATTAAATCAAATGAAAGTCAAACACATTCAGACAAAGCTATTTGAATCAAATGAAAGTAAAAAACATTTGAAAAAAGCCAATTGAATCAAATGAAAGTCAAACACATTCAAACAAACCTAATTGAATCAAATGAAAGTCAAACACATACAAACAAAGCTAATTGTATCAAATGAAAGTAAAACACATTAAAATAAACCTAATTGAATCAAATGAAAGTCAAACACATTCAAATAGAGCTAATTGAATCAAATGAAAGTCAAATACATTCAAAAAGAGTTTTTTGAATCAAATGAAGGTGAAATGCAATCTGCAAAGCTAATCAAATCAAATGAAAGTCAAACACATTCAAACAAAGCCAATTGAATCACATGTAAGTCAAATACATTCAAACAAAGCTTTTTGAATCAAATGAAAGTCAAATGCATTCAACAAAGCTCATTGAATCAAATGAAAGTCAAAAACATCTAAAAAAATCTAATTAAATCAAATGAAAGTCAAACACATTCAGACAAAGCTATTTGAATCAAATGAAAGTCAAATGCATTCTACAAATCTAATTGAATCAAATGAAAGTAAAAAACATTTGAACAAAGCCAATTGAATCAAATGAAAGTCAAACACATTCAAACAAACCTATCTGAATCAAATGAAAGTCAAACACTTTCAAACAGTGCTAATTGAATAAAATGGAAGTCAAATGCATGCTACAAATCTAATTGAATCAAATGGAAGTAAAAAACATTCGAACAAAGCCAAATGAATCCAATGAAAGTCAAACACATTCTAACAAAGCTTTTTGAATCAAATGAAAGTCAAATGCATTCAACAAAGCTAATTGAATCAAATGAAAGTCAAAAACATGTAAAAAAAATATAATAAAATCAAATGAAAGTCAAACACAATAAAAAAAAGCTTATTAAATCAAATGAAAGTCAAAAACATGTAAAAAAAATCTAATTAAATCAAATGAAAGTCAAACAAAATAAAAAAAGCTAATTAAATCAAATGAAAGTCAAACATATTCAAACAAATCTATTTGAATTAAATGAAAGTCAAATGCAATCTACAAAGCTAATTGAATCAAATGAAAGTTAAACGCATTCAAACAAACCTAATAGAATCAAATGAAAGACGAACACATTCAAACAGAGCTAATTGAATCAAATGAAAGTCAAAAAAATCAAAAAAAATCTAATTAAATCAAATAAAAGTCAAACACATTCAGACAAAGCTATTTGTATCAACTGAAAGTCATATGCATTCTACAAATCTAATTCAATCAAATGAAAGTAAAAAACATCTAAAAAATTCAAATTAAATCAATAAAAGGTCAAACACATTCAAACAAAACTATTTGAATCAAATGAAAGTCAAATGCATTCTATAAAGCTAATTGAATCAAATGAAAGTCAAACACATTTAAACAAAGCTAATTGAATCAAATTATAGTAAAACACATTCAAACAAACCTCATAGAATCAAATGAAAGTCAAACACATTCAAACAGAGCTAATTGAATCAAATGAAAGTCAAACACATTCAAACACAGCTATTTGAATCAATTGAAAGTCAATTGCTTTCTACAAAGCTAATTGAATCAAATGAAAGTCAAAAGCATTCTATAAAGCCAATTGAATCAAATGAAAGTCAAACACTTTCAAACAAAGATAATTGAATCAAATGAAAGTAAAACACATTCAAACAAACCCTAATTGAATCAAATGAAAGTCAAAGACATTCAAACAGAGCTAATTGAATGAAATGAAAGTCAAACACAATCAAACAAAGCTAATTGAATCAAATGTAAGTCTAACACATTCAAACAGAGCTTTTTGAATCAAATGAAAGTCAAATGCATTCAACAAAGCTAATTGAATCAAATGAAAGTCAAAAAAATCTAAAAAAACCTACTTAAATCAAATGAAAGTCAAACACATTCAAACAAAGCTATTTGAATCAAATGAAAGTCAAATGCATTCTACAAATCTATTTGAATCAAATGGAAGTAACAAACAATCGAACAAAGCCAATTGAATCCAATGAAAGTCAAACACATTCAAATAAAGCTTTTTGAATCAAATGAAAGTCAAATGCATTCAACAAAGCTAATTGAATCAAATGAAAGTCAAAAACATCTAAAAAATCTAATTAAACCAAATGAAAGTCAAACACAATCAAAAAAAGCTAATTAAATCAAATGAAAGTCAAACACATTCATACAAAGCTATTTGAATTAAATGAAAGTCAAATGCAATCTACAAAGCTAATTGAATCAAATGAAATTTAAACACATTCAAACAAACCTAATTGAATCAAATGAAAGTCAAAAACATCTAAAAAATCTAATTAAACCAAATGAAAGTCAAACACAATAAAAAAAAGCTAATTAAATCAAATGAAAGTCAAACACATTCAAACAAAGCTATTTGAATTAAATGAAAGTCAAATGCAATCTACAAAGCTAATTGAATCAAATGAAATTTAAACACATTCAAACAAACCTAATTGAATCAAATTAAAGTCAAAAATATCCAAAAAACCTAATTAAATCAAATGAAAGTCAATCACATTCAGACAAAGCTATTTGAATCAAATGAAAGTCAAATGCATTCTACAAAGCTAATTAAATCTAATGAAAGTCAAAAACATTCGAACAAAGCCAATTGAATCAAATGAAAGTCAAACACATTCAAACAAACCTAATTGAATCAAATGAAAGTCAAAATCATTCAAACAGAGCTAATTAAATAAAATGAAAGTCAAACACATTCAAAAAGAACTTTTTGAATCAAATGATGGTCAAACGCAATCTACAAAGCTAATTGAATCAAATGAAAGTCAAACACATTGAAACAAAGCTAATTGGATAAAATTAAAGTCAAACACATTCAAATAGAGCTTTTTGAATAAAATGAAAGTCAAATGCGTTCAACAAAGCTAATTTAATCAAACGAAAGTAAAAAACATCTACAAAAAACGTTTTTTAGAGGAAAGAAGGATTAGTTTGTAAGGATTACTCACTTAAACAAACAAGATATGTAGGCAAGGATTACTCACTTAAAACCCACTAGTTGTTTAATTTGCATGGAAGGAAAAACTCACTTAACCACTCAAATTCGTCAAGTTTAACTTGGAAAAAAAAACGATTTATCTTAACAACAAGAATAAATAGTTTTAAGGAGAAAACTTTCTTAATTCATATATCATAATCTTCCATACACTTACATTTCATAAGCTTAAATAAAGAAAACAAACTAGTACTAAACTACACTCATTAAACAAGCTTAACGTGTGTTTATTGTAACTAAACATGAAAGCTAAAACCTAGCCTAGAATCACGCCTATGCTAAGCAGATTTTCTTAACTGATTTTAGGCTTTAATCACCCTTAATTAACCTCTTAAAAACTGCTGAAAAGAAGCTTAAAAACAGCCATAAAGAACCAGCAAAAAACATGGAGTAACCTCCCCTTGATTCATGCCTTTCTTCATGCTAAATGTTTATGACTTGCAATGAAGTTTCTCCTTGCTTCAAGGACGCCTTTTCCTATGCCTAAGGCTGTTCAAAACGTGCCTAGGATGCCCATTAACATTCATAACCAGAATGTAAACAAGTAAACCCTTGGTTAGCAAGAAACGGTCCATGCGCACAAAAAGTATCTAACACTTGATCTTCAAATGACTTAGCAAGAATGATTTCTTTGTGAATTGGACTTGTAGGATGATCATGCTTGATTGGACTAATGGACTCTTCATGATTTGCATCAGAAAGTCAAAAACATTCGAACAAAGCAAATTGAATCAAATGAAGTCAAACACATTCAAACAAACCTAATTGAATCAAATGAAAGTCAAAATCATTCAAACAGAGCTAATTAAATAAAATGAAAGTCAAACTAATTCAAAAAGAGCTTTTTTAATCAAATGAAGGTCAAACGCAATCTACAAAGCTAATTGAATCAAATGAAAGTCAAACACATTGAAACAAAGCTAATTGGATAAAATTTAAGTCAAACACATTCAAATAGAGCTTTTTGAATAAAATGAAAGTCAAATGCGTTCAACAAAGCTAATTGAATCAAACGAAAGTCAAAAACATCTAAAAAAATCTAATTAAATCAAATGAAAGTCAAACACATTCAGACAAAGCTATTTGTATCAACTGAAAGTCATATGCATTCTACAAATCTAATTGAATCAAATGAAAGTAAAAAACATCTAAAAAATTCAAATTAAATCAATAAAAGGTCAAACACATTCAAACAAAACTATTTGAATCAAGTGAAAGTTAAATGCATTCTACAAAGCTAATTGAATCAAATTAAAGTCAAACACATCCAAACAAAACTATTTGAATCAAATGAAAGTCAAATGAATTCTATAAAGCTAATTGAATAAAATGAAAGTCAAACACATTCAAACAAAGCTAATTGAATCAAATGAAAGTAAAACACATTAAAACAAACCTAATTGAATCAAATGAAAGTCAAACACATTCAAACAGAGCTAAGTGAATCAAATGAAAGTCAAACACATTCAAAAAGATTTTTTTGAATCAAATGAAGGTCAAATGCAATCTGCAAAGCTAATCAAATCAAAAGAAAGTCAAACACATTCAAACAAAGCTAATTGAATCAAATGTAAGTCAAATACATTCAAACAAAGCTTTTTGAATCAAATGAAAGTCAAATGCATTCAACAAAGCTCATTGAATCAAATGAAAGTCAAAACAACTAAAAAAATCTAATTAAATCAAATGAAAGTCAAACACATTCAGACAAAGCTATTTGAATCAAATGAAAGTAAAAAACATTTGAAAAAAGCCAATTGAATCAAATGAAAGTCAAACACATTCAAACAAACCTAATTGAATTAAATGAAAATCAAACACATTCAAACAAAGCTAATTGAATCAAATGAAAGTAAAACACATTAAAACAAACCTAATTGAATCAAATGAAAGTCAAACACATTCAAACAGAGCTAATTGAATCAAATGAAAGTCAAACACATTCAAAAAGAGTTTTTTGAATCAAATGAAGGTGAAATGCAATCTGCAAAGCTAATCAAATCAAATGAAAGTCAAACACATTCAAACAAAGCTAATTGAATCAAATGTAAGTCAAATACATTCAAACAAAGCTTTTTGAATCAAATGAAAGTCAAATGCATTCAACAAAGCTCATTGAATCAAATGAAAGTCAAAAACATCTAAAAAAATCTAATTAAATCAAATGAAAGTCAAACACATTCAGACAAAGCTATTTGAATCAAATGAAAGTCAAATGCATTCTACAAATCTAATTGAATCAAATGAAAGTAAAAAACATTTGAACAAAGCCAATTGAATCAAATGAAAGTAAAACACATTAAAACAAACCTAATTGAATCAAATGAAAGTCAAACACATTCAAACAGAGTTAATTGAATCAAATGAAAGTCAAAACACATTCAAAAAGATTTTTTTGAATCAAATGAAGGTCAAATGCAATCTGCAAAGCTAATCAAATCAAAAGAAAGTCAAACACATTCAAACAAAGCTAATTGAATCAAATGTAAGTCAAATACATTCAAACAAAGCTTTTTGAATCAAATGAAAGTCAAATGCATTCAACAAAGCTCATTGAATCAAATGAAAGTAAAAAACAACTAAAAAAATCTAATTAAATCAAATGAAAGTCAAACACTTTCAGACAAAGCTATTTGAATCAAATGAAAGTAAAAAACATTTGAAAAAAGCCAATTGAATCAAATGAAAGTCAAACACATTCAAACAAACCTAATTGAATTAAATGAAAATCAAACACATTCAAACAAAGCTAATTGAATCAAATGAAAGTAAAACACATTAAAACAAACCTAATTGAATCAAATGAAAGTCAAACACATTCAAACAGAGCTAATTGAATCAAATGAAAGTCAAACACATTCAAAAAGAGTTTTTTGAATCAAATGAAGGTGAAATGCAATCTGCAAAGCTAATCAAATCAAATGAAAGTCAAACACATTCAAACAAAGCTAATTGAATCAAATGTAAGTCAAATACATTCAAACAAAGCTTTTTGAATCAAATGAAAGTCAAATGCATTCAACAAAGCTCATTGAATCAAAATGAAAGTCAAAAACATCTAAAAAAATCTAATTAAATCAAATGAAAGTCAAACACATTCAGACAAAGCTATTTGAATCAAATGAAAGTCAAATGCATTCTACAAATCTAATTGAATCAAATGAAAGTAAAAAACATTTGAACAAAGCCAATTGAATCAAATGAAAGTCAAACACATTCAAACAAACCTATCTGAATCAAATGAAAGTCAAGCACATTCAAACAGTGCTAATTGAATCAAATGAAAGTCAAACACATTCAAACAAAGCTAATTGAATCAAATGAAAGTAAAACACATTAAAACAAACCTAATTGAATCAAATGATAGTCAAACACATTCAAACAAAGCTAATTGAATCAAATGAAAGTCAAACACATTCAAACACAGCTATTTGAATCAAATGAAAGGCAAATGCTTTCTACAAAGCTAATTGAATCAAATGAAAGTCAATAACATTCCAACAAAGCCAATTGAATCAAATGAAAGTCAAACACATTCAAACAAACCTAATTGAATCATATGAAAGTCAAACACATTCAAACAAAGCTAATTGAATCAAATGAAAGTCAAACACATTCAAACAAAATTGATTAGATCAAATGTAAGTCAAACACATTCAAACAGAGCTTTTTGAATCAAATTAAAGTAAAATGCATTCAACAAAGCTAATTGAATCAAACAAAAGTCAAAAACATCTAAAAAAATTAAATTAAATCAAATGACAGTCAAACACATTCAGACAAAGCTATTTGAATCAAATGAAATTCAAATGCATTCTACAAAGCCAATTGAATCAAATGAAAGTCAAACACATTTTAACAAACCTAATTGAATCAAATGAAAGTCAAAATCATTCAAACAGAGCTAATTAAATAAAATGAAAGTCAAACACATTCAAAAAGAGCTTTTTGAATCAAATGAAGGTCAAACGCAATCTACAAATCTAATTGAATCAAATGAAAGTCAAACACATTGAAACAAAGCTAATTGGATAAAATATAAGTCAAACACATTCAAATAGAGCTTTTTGAATAAAATGAAAGTCAAATGCGTTCAACAAAGCTAATTGAATCAAACGAAAGTCAAAAACATCTAAAAAAATCTAATAAAATCAAATGAGAGTCAAACACATTCAGACAAAGCTATTTGTATCAACTGAAAGTCATATGCATTCTACAAATCTAATTGAATCAAATGAAAGTAAAAAACATTTGAACAAAGCCAATTGATTCAAATGAAAGTCAAACACATTCAAACAAACCTATTTGAATCAAATGAAAGTCAAAC
Organism: Chenopodium quinoa; assembly: GCF_001683475.1. NCBI lineage: Eukaryota > Viridiplantae > Streptophyta > Magnoliopsida > Caryophyllales > Amaranthaceae > Chenopodium > Chenopodium quinoa. The sequence goes on along the minus strand of NW_018744071.1, from coordinate 26,602 downwards.
ACATTCAAACAGTGCTAATTGAATAAAATGGAAGTCAAATGCATGCTACAAATCTAATTGAATCAAATGGAAGTAAAAAACATTCGAACAAAGCCAAATGAATCCAATGAAAGTCAAACACATTCTAACAAAGCTTTTTGAATCAAATGAAAGTCAAATGCATTCAACAAAGCTAATTGAATCAATAGAAAGTAAAAAACATCTAAAAAAATCTAATTAAATCAAATGAAAGTCAAACACATTCAGAGAAAGCTATTTGTATCAACTGAAAGTCATATGCATTCTACAAATCTAATTGAATCAAATGAAAGTAAAAAACATCTAAAAAATTCAAATTAAATCAATAAAGGGTCAAACACATTCAAACAAAACTATTTGAATCAAATGAAAGTCAAATGCATTCTATAAAGCTAATTGAATCAAATGAAAGTCAAACACATTCAAACAAACCTAATTGAATCAAATGAAAGTCAAACACATTCAAACAAAGCTAATTGAATCAAATGAAAGTAAAACACATTAAAACAAACCTAATTGAATCAAATGAAAGTCAAACACATTCAAACAGAGCTAATTGAATCAAATGAAAGTCAAACACATTCAAAAACAGTTTTTTGAATCAAATGAAGGTGAAATGCAATCTGCAAAGCTAATCAAATCAAATGAAAGTCAAACACATTCAAACAAAGCTAATTGAATCAAATATAAGTCAAATACATTCAAACAAAGCTTTTTGAATCAAATGAAAGTCAAATGCATTCAACAAAGCTCATTGAATCAAATGAAAGTCAAAAACATCTAAAAAAAATCTAATTAAATCAAATGAAAGTCAAACACATTCAGACAAAGCTATTTGAATCGAATGAAAGTCAAATGCATTCTACAAATCTAATTGAATCAAATGAAAGTAAAAAACATTTGAACAAAGCCAATTGAATCAAATGAAAGTCAAACACATTCAAACAAACCTATTTGAATCAAATGAAAGTCAAACACATTCAAACAGTGCTAATTGAATAAAATGGAAGTCAAATGCATGCTACAAATCTAATTGAATCAAATGGAAGTAAAAAACATTCGAACAAAGCCAAATGAATCCAATGAAAGTCAAACACATTCTAACAAAGCTTTTTGAATCAAATGAAAGTCAAATGCATTCAACAAAGCTAATTGAATCAAATGGAAGTAAAAAACATTCGAACAAAGCCAAATGAATCCAATGAAAGTCAAACACATTCTAACAAAGCTTTTTGAATCAAATGAAAGTCAAATGCATTCAACAAAGCTAATTGAATCAAATGAAAGTCAAAAACATGTAAAAAAAATATAATAAAATCAAATGAAAGTCAAACACAATAAAAAAAAGCTAATTAAATCAAATGAAAGTCAAAAACATGTAAAAAAATCTAATTAAATCAAATGAAAGTCAAACATATTCAAACAAAGCTATTTGAATTAAATGAAAGTCAAAGCAATCTACAAAGCTAATTGAATCAAATGAAAGTTAAACGCATTCAAACAAACCTAATAGAATCAAATGAAAGACGAACACATTCAAACAGAGCTAATTGAATCAAATGAAAGTCAAATGCATTCTATAAAGCTAATTGAATCAAATGAAAGTCAAACACATTTAAACAAAGCTAATTGAATCAAATTATAGTAAAACACATTTAAACAAACCTAATAGAATCAAATGAAAGTCAAACACATTCAAACAGAGCTAATTGAATCAAATGAAAGTCAAACACATTCAAACAAAGCTATTTGAATCAATCGAAAGTCAAATGCTTTCTACAAAGCTAATTGAATCAAACGAAAGTAAAAAACATTCCAAAAAAGCCAATTGAATCAAATGAAAGTCAAACACATACAAACAAACCTAATTGAATCAAATGAAAGTCAAACACATTCAAAGAAAGCTAATTGAATCAAATGAAAGTCAAACACATTTAAACAAAGCTGATTAGATCAAATGTAAGTCAAACACATTCAAACAGAGCTTTTTGAATCAAATTAAAGTCAAATGCATTCAACAAAGCTCATTGAATCAAATGAAAGTCAAAAACATCTAAAAAAATCTAATTAAATCAAATGAAAGTCAAACACATTCAGACAAAGCTATTTGAATCAAATGAAAGTCAAATGCATTCTACAAATCTAATTGAATCAAATGAAAGTAAAAAACATTTGAACAAAGCCAATTGAATCAAATGAAAGTCAAACACATTCAAACAAACCTATTTGAATCAAATGAAAGTCAAACACATTCAAACAGTGCTAATTGAATAAAATGGAAGTCAAATGCATGCTACAAATCTAATTGAATCAAATGGAAGTAAAAAACATTCGAACAAAGCCAAATGAATCCAATGAAAGTCAAACACATTCTAACAAAGCTTTTTGAATCAAATGAAAGTCAAATGCATTCAACAAAGCTAATTGAATCAATCGAAAGTAAAAAACATCTAAAAAAATCTAATTAAATCAAATGAAAGTCAAACACATTCAAACAAAGCTATTTGTATCAACTGAAAGTCATATGCATTCTACAAATCTAATTGAATCAAATGAAAGTAAAAAACATCTAAAAAATTCAAATTAAATCAATAAAAGGTCAAACACATTCAAACAAAACTATTTGAATCAAATAAAAGTCAAATGCATTCTATAAAGCTAATTGAATCAAATGAAAGTCAAACACATTCAAACAAACCTAATTGAATCAAATGAAAGTCAAACACATTTAAACAAAGCTAATTGAATCAAATGAAAGTAAAACACATTAAAACAAACCTAATTGAATCAAATAAAAGTCAAACACATTCAAACAGAGCTAATTGAATCAAATGAAAGTCAAACACATTCAAAAACAGTTTTTTGAATCAAATGAAGGTGAAATGCAATCTACAAAGCTAATCAAATCAAATGAAAGTCAAACACATTCAAACAAAGCTAATTGAATCAAATATAAGTCAAATACATTCAAACAAAGCTTTTTGAATCAAATTAAAGTCAAATGCATTCAACAAAGCTCATTGAATCAAATGAAAGTCAAAAACATCTAAAAAAATCTAATTAAATCAAATGAAAGTCAAACACATTCAGACAAAGCTATTTGAATCGAATGAAAGTCAAATGCATTCTACAAATCTAATTGAATCAAATGAAAGTAAAAAACATTTGAACAAAGCCAATTGAATCAAATGAAAGTCAAACACATTCAAACAAACCTATTTGAATCAAATGAAAGTCAAACACATTCAAACAGTGCTAATTGAATAAAATGGAAGTCAAATGCATGCTACAAATCTAATTGAATCAAATGGAAGTAAAAAACATTCGAACAAAGCCAAATGAATCCAATGAAAGTCAAACACATTCTAACAAAGCTTTTTGAATCAAATGAAAGTCAAATGCATTCAACAAAGCTAATTGAATCAAATGAAAGTCAAAAACATGTAAAAAAAATATAATAAAATCAAATGAAAGTCAAACACAATAAAAAAAAGCTAATTAAATCAAATGAAAGTCAAAAACATGTAAAAAAATCTAATTAAATCAAATGAAAGTCAAACATATTCAAACAAAGCTATTTGAATTAAATGAAAGTCAAATGCAATCTACAAAGCTAATTGAATCAAATGAAAGTTAAACACATTCAAACAAACCTAATAGAATCAAATGAAAGACGAACACATTCAAACAGAGCTAATTGAATCAACTGAAAGTCAAATGCATTCTATAAAGCTAATTGAATCAAATGAAAGTCAAACACATTTAAACAAAGCTAATTGAATCAAATTATAGTAAAACACATTTAAACAAACCTAATAGAATCAAATGAAAGTCAAACACATTCAAACAGAGCTAATTGAATCAAATGAAAGTCAAACACATTCAAACAAAGCTATTTGAATCAATCGAAAGTCAAATGCTTTCTACAAAGCTAATTGAATCAAATGAAAGTAAAAAACATTCCAAAAAAGCCAATTGAATCAAATGAAAGTCAAACACATACAAACAAACCTAATTGAATCAAATGAAAGTCAAACACATTCAAAGAAAGCTAATTGAATCAAATGAAAGTCAAAACACATTTAAACAAAGCTGATTAGATCAAATGTAAGTCAAACACATTCAAACAGAGCTTTTTGAATCAAATTAAAGTCAAATGCATTCAACAAAGCTAATTGAATCAAACGAAAGTCTAAAACATTTAAAAAAATCTAATTAAATCAAATGAAAGACAAACACATTCAGACAAAGCTATTTGAATCAAATGAAATTCAAATGCATTCTACAAATCTAATTGAATCAAATGAAAGTAAAAACATCTAAAAAATTCAAATTAAATCAATAAAAGGTCAAACACATTCAAACAAAACTATTTGATTCAAATGAAAGTCAAAAGCATTCTATAAAGCCAATTGAATCAAATGAAAGTCAATCACTTTCAAACAAAGCTAATTGAATCAAATGAAAGTAAAACACATTCAAACAAACCTAATTGAATCAAATGAAAGTCAAAGACATTCAAACGGAGCTAATTGAATCAAATGAAAGTCAAACACAATCAAACGAAGCTAATTGAATCAAATGTAAGTCAAACACATTCAAACAGAGCTTTTTGAATCAAATGAAAGTCAAATGCATTCAACAAAGCTAATTGAATCAAATGAAAGTAAAAAAAATCTAAAAAAACCTAATTAAATCAAATGAAAGTCAAACACATTCAAACAAAGCTATTTGAATCAAATGAAAGTCAAATGCATTCTACAAATCTATTTGAATCAAATGGAAGTAAAAAACAATCGAACAAAGCCAATTGAATCCAATGAAAGTTAAACACATTCAAACAAAGCTTTTTGAATCAAATGAAAGTCAAATGCATTCAACAAAGCTAATTGAATCAAATGAAAGTAAAAAACATCTAAAAAAATCTATTTAAATCAAATGAAAGTCAAACACAATAAAAAATATCTAATTAAATCAAATGAAAGTCAAACACATTCAAACAAAGCTATTTGAATTAAATGAAAGTCAAATGCAATCTACAAAGCTAATTGAATCAAATGAAATTTAAACACATTCAAACAAACCTAATTGAATCAAATTAAAGTCAAAAATAACCAAAAAACCTAATTAAATCAAATGAAAGTCAATCACATTCAGACAAAGCTATTTGAATCAAATGAAAGTCAAATGCATTCTACAAAGCTAATTAAATCAAATGAAAGTAAAAAACATTCGAACAAAGCCAATTGAATCAAATGAAAGTCAAACACATTCAAAACAAACCTAATTGAATCAAATGAAAGTCAAAAATCATTCAAACAGAGCTAATTAAATAAAATGAAAGTCAAACACATTCAAAAAGAGCTTTTTGAATGAAATGAAGGTCAAACGCAATCTACAAAGCTAATTGAATCAAATGAAAGTCAAACACATTGAAACAAAGCTAATTGGATAAAATTTAAGTCAAACACATTCAAATAGAGCTAATTGAATCAAATAAAAGTCAAACCCATTCAAAAAGATCTTTTTGAATCAAATTAAGGTCAAATTTAATCTACAAAGCTAATTGAATCAATTGAAAGTTAAACACATTCAAACAAAGCTATTTGAATGAAATGTAAGTCAAACACATTCAAACAGAGCTTTTTGAATCAAATGAAAGTCAAATGCATTCAACAAAGCTAATTGAATCAAATTAAAGATAAAAATATCTAAAAAACCTAATTAAATCAAATGAAAGTCAATCACATTCAGACAAAGCTATTTGAATCAAATGAAAGTCAAATGCATTCTACAAATCTAATTGAATCAAATGAATGTTAAAAACATTCGAACAAAGCCAATTGAATCAAATGAAAGTCAATCATATTCAGACAAAGCTATTTGAATCAAATTGAAAGTCAAATGCATTCTACAAATGTAATTGAATCAAATGAAAGTAAAAAACATTTGAACAAAGCCAATTGAATCAAATGAAAGTCAAACACATTCAAACAAACCTATCTGAATCAAATGAAAGTCAAACACATTCAAACAGTGCTAATTGAATAAAATGAAAGTCAAACACATTTAAAAAGAGCTTTTTGAATCAAATGAAGGTCAAATGCATTTAAGAAAGCAAATTGAATCAAATGACAATCAAACACATTCAAACAAAGCTAATTGAATCAAATGAAAGTCAAACACATTCAAACACAGCTATTTGAATCAAATGAAAGTCAAATGCTTTCTACAAAGCTAATTGAATCAAATGAAAGTCAAAAACATTCCAACAAAGCCAATTGAATCAAATGAAAGTCAAACACATTCAAACAAACCTAATTGAATCATATGAAAGTCAAACACATTTAAACAAAGCTAATTGAATCAAATGAAAGTCGAACACATTTAAACAAAATTGATTAGATAAAATGTAAGTCAAACACATTCAAACAGAGCTTTTTGAATCAAATTAAAGTAAAATGCATTCAACAAAGCTAATTGAATCAAACAAAAGTCAAAAACATCTAAAAAAATTAAAATAAATCAAATGACAGTCAAACACATTTAGACAAAGCTATTTGAATCAAATGAAATTCAAATGCATTCTACAAAGCCAATTGAATCAAATGAAAGTCAAACACATTTTAACAAAACCTAATTGAATCAAATGAAAGTCAAAATCATTCAAACAAAGCTAATTAAATAAAATGAAAGTCAAACACATTCAAAAAGAGCTTTTTGAATCAAATGAAGGTCAAACGCAATCTACAAAGCTAATTGAATCAAATGAAAGTCAAACACATTGAAACAAAGCTAATTGGATAAAATATAAGTCAAACACATTCAAATAGTGCTTTTTGAATAAAATGAAAGTCAAATGCGTTCAACAAAGCTAATTGAATCAAACGAAAGTCAAAAACATTTAAAAAAATCTAAATAAATCAAATGAAAGTCAAACACATTCAGACAAAGCTATTTGAATCAAATAAAAGTAAAAAACATTTGAAAAAAGCCAATTGAATCAAATGAAAGTAAAAAAACATCTAAAAAATTCAAATTAAATCAATAAAAGGTCAAACACATTCAAACAAAACTATTTGAATCAAATGAAAGTCAAATGCATTCTATAAAGCTAATTGAATCAAATGAAAGTCAAACACATTCAAACAAAGCTATTTGAATCAATCGAAAGTCAAATGCTTTCTACAAAGCTAATTGAATCAAATGAAAGTAAAAAACATTCCAAAAAAGCCAATTGAATCAAATGAAAGTCAAACACATACAAACAAACCTAATTGAATCAAATGAAAGTCAAACACATTCAAAGAAAGCTAATTGAATCAAATGAAAGTCAAACACATTTAAACAAAGCTGATTAGATCAAATGTAAGTCAAACACATTCAAACAGAGCTTTTTGAATCAAATTAAAGTCAAATGCATTCAACAAAGCTAATTGAATCAAACGAAAGTCTAAAACATTTAAAAAAATCTAATTAAATCAAATGAAAGACAAACACATTCAGACAAAGCTATTTGAATCAAATGAAATTCAAATGCATTCTACAAATCTAATTGAATCAAATGAAAGTAAAAACATCTAAAAATTCAAATTAAATCAATAAAAGGTCAAACACATTCAAACAAAACTATTTGATTCAAATGAAAGTCAAAAGCATTCTATAAAGCCAATTGAATCAAATGAAAGTCAATCACTTTCAAACAAAGCTAATTGAATCAAATGAAAGTAAAACACATTCAAACAAACCTAATTGAATCAAATGAAAGTCAAAGACATTCAAACGGAGCTAATTGAATCAAATGAAAGTCAAACACAATCAAACGAAGCTAATTGAATCAAATGTAAGTCAAACACATTCAAACAGAGCTTTTTGAATCAAATGAAAGTCAAATGCATTCAACAAAGCTAATTGAATCAAATGAAAGTAAAAAAAATCTAAAAAAACCTAATTAAATCAAATGAAAGTCAAACACATTCAAACAAAGCTATTTGAATCAAATGAAAGTCAAATGCATTCTACAAATCTATTTGAATCAAATGGAAGTAAAAAACAATCGACCAAAGCCAATTGAATCCAATGAAAGTTAAACACATTCAAACAAAGCTTTTTGAATCAAATGAAAGTCAAATGCATTCAACAAAGCTAATTGAATCAAATGAAAGTAAAAAACATCTAAAAAAATCTATTTAAATCAAATGAAAGTCAAACACAATAAAAAATATCTAATTAAATCAAATGAAAGTCAAACACATTCAAACAAAGCTATTTGAATTAAATGAAAGTCAAATGCAATCTACAAAGCTAATTGAATCAAATGAAATTTAAACACATTCAAACAAACCTAATTGAATCAAATTAAAGTCAAAAATAACCAAAAAACCTAATTAAATCAAATGAAAGTCAATCACATTCAGACAAAGCTATTTGAATCAAATGAAAGTCAAATGCATTCTACAAAGCTAATTAAATCAAATGAAAGTAAAAAACATTCGAACAAAGCCAATTGAATCAAATGAAAGTCAAACACATTCAAACAAACCTAATTGAATCAAATGAAAGTCAAAATCATTCAAACAGAGCTAATTAAATAAAATGAAAGTCAAACACATTCAAAAAGAGCTTTTTGAATGAAATGAAGGTCAAACGCAATCTACAAAGCTAATTGAATCAAATGAAATTTAAACACATTCAAACAAACCTAATAGAATCAAATGAAAGACGAACACATTCAAACAGAGCTAATTGAATCAAATAAAAGTCAAACCCATTCAAAAAGATCTTTTTGAATCAAATTAAGGTCAAATTTAATCTACAAAGCTAATTGAATCAATTGAAAGTTAAACACATTCAAACAAAGCTATTTGAATGAAATGTAAGTCAAACACATTCAAACAGAGCTTTTTGAATCAAATGAAAGTCAAATGCATTCAACAAAGCTAATTGAATCAAATTAAAGATAAAAATATCTAAAAAACCTAATTAAATCAAATGAAAGTCAATCACATTCAGACAAAGCTATTTGAATCAAATGAAAGTCAAATGCATTCTACAAATCTAATTGAATCAAATGAATGTTAAAAACATTCGAACAAAGCCAATTGAATCAAATGAAAGTCAATCATATTCAGACAAAGCTATTTGAATCAAATTGAAAGTCAAATGCATTCTACAAATGTAATTGAATCAAATGAAAGTAAAAAAACATTTGAACAAAGCCAATTGAATCAAATGAAAGTCAAACACATTCAAACAAACCTATCTGAATCAAATGAAAGTCAAACACATTCAAACAGTGCTAATTGAATAAAATGAAAGTCAAACACATTTAAAAAGAGCTTTTTGAATCAAATGAAGGTCAAATGCATTTAAGAAAGCAAATTGAATCAAATGACAATCAAACACAGTCAAACAAAGCTAATTGAATCAAATGAAAGTCAAACACATTCAAACACAACTATTTGAATCAAATGAAAGTCAAATGCTTTCTACAAAGCTAATTGAATCAAATGAAAGTCAAAAACATTCCAACAAAGCCAATTGAATCAAATGAAAGTCAAACACATTCAAACAAAACCTAATTGAATCATATGAAAGTCAAACACATTTAAACAAAGCTAATTGAATCAAATGAAAGTCGAACACATTTAAACAAAATTGATTAGATAAAATGTAAGTCAAACACATTCAAACAGAGCTTTTTGAATCAAATTAAAGTAAAATGCATTCAACAAAGCTAATTGAATCAAACAAAAGTCAAAAAACATCTAAAAAAATTAAAATAAATCAAATGACAGTCAAACACATTTAGACAAAGCTATTTGAATCAAATGAAATTCAAATGCATTCTACAAAGCCAATTGAATCAAATGAAAGTCAAACACATTTTAACAAACCTAATTGAATCAAATGAAAGTCAAAATCATTCAAACAAAGCTAATTAAATAAAATGAAAGTCAAACACATTCAAAAAGAGCTTTTTGAATCAAATGAAGGTCAAACGCAATCTACAAAGCTAATTGAATCAAATGAAAGTCAAACACATTGAAACAAAGCTAATTGGATAAAATATAAGTCAAACACATTCAAATAGTGCTTTTTGAATAAAATGAAAGTCAAATGCGTTCAACAAAGCTAATTGAATCAAACGAAAGTCAAAAACATTTAAAAAAATCTAAATAAATCAAATGAAAGTCAAACACATTCAGACAAAGCTATTTGAATCAAATAAAAGTAAAAAACATTTGAAAAAAAGCCAATTGAATCAAATGAAAGTAAAAAACATCTAAAAAATTCAAATTAAATCAATAAAAGGTCAAACACATTCAAACAAAACTATTTGAATCAAATGAAAGTCAAATGCATTCTATAAAGCTAATTGAATCAAATGAAAGTCAAACACATTCAAACAAAGCTAATTGAATCAAATGAAAGTAAAACACAATAAAACAAACCTAATTGAATCAAATGAAAGTAAAAACACATTCAAACAGAGCTAATTGAATCAAATGAAAGTCAAACACATTCAAAAAGAGTTTTTTAAATCAAATGAAGGTCAAATGCAATCTGCAAAGCTAATCAAATCAAATGAAAGTCAAACACATTCAAACAAAGCTAATTAAATCAAATGTAAGTCAAATAACTTCAAACAAAGCTTTTTTGAATCAAATGAAAGTCAAATGCATTCAACAAAAGCTCATTGAATCAAATGAAAGTAAAAAACAACTAAAAAAATCTAATTAAATCAAATGAAAGTCAAACACATTCAGACAAAGCTATTTGAATCAAATGAATGTCAAATGCATTCTACAAATCTAATTGAATCAAATGAAAGTAAAAAAACATTTGAACAAAGGCAATTGAATCAAATGAAAGTCAAACACATTCAAACAAACCTAATTGAATCAAATGAAAGTCAAACACATTCAAACAAAGATAATTGAATCAAATGAAAGTAAAACACATTAAAACAAACCTAATTGAATCAAATGAAAGTCAAACACATTCAAACAACGCTAATTGAATCAAATGAAAGTCAAACTGATGTAAAAACTAATAGATGAAATTAGTTTAAACAAGTTAATGAATCAAGCTTAAGCAAAGGATTGATTTTAGGTTGGTGTTTAGGTACGTTTATGTAGAATTTAGGTGTAGGTTTGTAAGGATTACTCACTTAACAAACAAGGATATGAAGGCAAGGATTTCTCACTCAACCAACTAAGTTCAAATTGTATGGAAGGATTACTCACTTGACCACTCAATCTCTTCAAGTCTAACTTGGTACAAAAACCGGTTATTTCACAAACAAATAATCAGTTTTTAAGTTCAAGCAAAAGCTCTTTTTCATTGATCAAAATCTGATTACAAACTACAATTACATGCCTTTTATAAGCAACTAAAAGAACTAACAATCATTGCTTAACTTAAAGAAGCAAACTGATTTATTAAAGCTTTAAACAACGAAAATGAAACTAAGCCTAAAGTACGTCTAAGTGCAGCAGCCTTTTAGTCTTCATAAGACCCTTAACGTCCTTATTAAACGCATGTAAATGAGCTAAGCAAACAGCCACAAATTCAGCAAGAAAACCGTTGGAGGTGCATTTGTAACCCCCCCTTGATTCACGCCCCTTTCATTATTCATGCATTGAAGTCTCTCCTTGAGTTCCTCTCAACTGAAATGGCTGTTCAAAATGCTTCAATTAACGTGCTTAATGAGCAATTAAGCAAGTAAATCCATGATTAAAACCAAACGGACCATGGGCAGCAAAAGAACCCAAGGTTTTGTCTTCAAATGATTTCGCAAGTATCACTTCTTTGGATGAACCGTAACTTGGACTTGTGCTTGGACTTGGATGAAAATTGTGACTAGGACTAATAGGACTTTCGTGATTTGTATCATCCTCCCCTTCTTCGAAAGGAGTTGTCCTTAACTCGTCATCTTCTAAATAAGGAGCTAGGTCACCAATATTGAAAGTTGATTAAACTCCAAATTGCCCTCCCAGATCAACTTTGTATGCATTATCATTGATCCTTTCCATGATTTGAAAAGGACCCTCTGCCCTTGGCATCAACTTGTGCTTTCGTTGCTTAGGGAACCTTTCTTTTCGAAGAAAAATCCAAACAAGATCACCCACTTCGAATTTTCTCACATTGCTCAAGTGTTTGTTTGCTTGCTTCTTGTAGGACTCGTTAGCTTTCTCAATGTTCTTCCTAACTTCTTTATGAACATTCATCATGAACTCAACATGCTCCTTGGCTGTCCCATGAACAAATTTGTCCTTAGGAATTGCAATGTTATCAATAGGAACATAAGGATTGACCCCATAAACAATTTTGAATGGTGAGTATTTCGTGGTTTTACTTGGAGTTCTATTGTAAGCAAATTCAGCATGAGCTAGCTTTAGATCCCAATCTTTCCCTCCTTTGTTCACTAAGGCACGAAGCAATGTTCCAAGAACTCTATTCACCACCTCAGTTTGACCATCCGTTTGTGGATGATGGCTAGTTGAGAAAAGTAGCTTGGTACCCACGAGCCTCCATAATGACTTCCAAAAATGGCTCACAAACTTTGTATCACGATCTGAAACAATAGTTCTAGGCAAACCATGTAACTTAGCCACCTCCTTTGAAAAAAAGTTGAGCCACGTTATAAGCATCATCCACTTTTTTACAAGCAATGAAATGGGCCATCTTCGAAAATCGATCAACAACCACCATGATTGAATCTTTTCCACGAGCTGTTCTAGGCAAGGCCATGATGAAATCCATACTCAAATCCTCCCAAGGTCTTTCGGGAATTGGCAAAGGCTTGTATTCACCTCTATGAAAGGTCATTTTAGCCCTTTGACAAGTAGAACATCTAGCTAGGATTTGGTGCACGTTAGCTAGCATCTTTGGCCAATAAAAGTTACTTTGCAAGATCTCTAGGGTCTTTTGAATACCCATATGACCAGCAAGGCCTCCTCCATGAGCTTCCCTTATCAATAAGTCACGAATTGCCCCTTTAGGAACACAAAGTTTGTTTCCTTTGAAAAGAAAACCATCCACCATCACGAATTGTCCATTAACTCCATGCTTGCACGCCTCAATGATCTCCATAAGTTCAAGATCATCCTTGTAAGATTCCTTCATGATCTCAAACCAAGGACCTTAGCTTCCATGATTCCAAGTAGGGTATGCCTCCTTGACAAAAGCATCAGCTACAATGTTGGCTTTCCCTTGCTTATATTTCGTAGCAAAATTGAAGGATTGAAGGAACTCTACCCACTTAGCATGCCTAGCATTCAATTTTTTTTGGCCATGTATGAACCTCAAAGACTCATGATCCGAATGCAAGATGAATGGTTGTGGCCTCAAATAATGTGATCAATGATCTAAGGCTCGAACCATGGCATAAAATTCTTTGTCATAAGTGGCATAGTTCAATTTCCCTTGGCTCAATTTCTCACTAAAGTAGGCAATGGTTTTTTTTTCTTGGATTAGGACAGCCCCTATTCCCTTCCCACTTGCATCACACTCAACTTCAAAGGGTTCATGAAATCAGGTAAGGCTAAAACAGGTGCCTCACACATCTTTTTTTTCACTAGTTCAAACGCCTCTTGGGCTTGAGGTTCCATTGGAAGGTTCCTTTCTTTGTACACTCGGTGATAGGAGCCATGAGGGTACTAAAGTTCTTAATGAACCTTCTATAGAAAGAGGTTAGTCCATGAAATGAACGAACTTCAGTAATGGTTTTTGGGATAGGCCACGAAGCAATGGCTTCTATTTTGCTTGGATCCACCTTGATTCCATCACCTGAAACAATGTAACCAAGAAAAACAATTTCGGTTAGCAAAAATTGACACTTCTCCAACTTCGCATACAATTTTTTCTCCCTCAAAGTTCTAAAGATTTCTTCCAAGTGCCTCAAATGATCTTCCTCATTGTACTATAGATGAGAATATCATCTAAGTAAACAACTACAAACCTCCCCAAAAAAGGTCTCAACATCTCATTCATAAGCCTCATGAAAGTACTTGGGGCATTTGTTAAACCAAATGGCATAACAAGCCATTCATACAACCCATGCTTGGTTTTAAAAGCTGTTTTCCACTCATCACCCTCCCTCATACGAATTTGGTGATACCCACTTCTCAAATCAATTTTTGAAAAACACTCTAGCCCACTCAACTCATCCAACATATCATCAAGCCTAGGTATGGGAAACCTATACTTAATGGTTATATTGTTCACAGCCCTACTATCAATACACATCCTCCATGTTCCATCTTTTTTAGGCACTAACAAGGTAGGAACAGCACAAGGACTCATAGACTCTCTCACATAACCCATTTGCTTCAACTCCTCAATTTGTTTTTGCAACTCTTTAGTTTCCATGGGATTACATCTATAAGGTGGTTTGTTAGGAAGGGGTGCTCCCGGAATTAGGTCAATTTGATGTTCTATCCCACGAATGGGAGGTAATCCTAAAGGTAACTCATTAGGAAAAACATCCTCATAAGCTTTGACTAATTCGGCCAACCTAGGGTTTTGTTGAACAAACCCTTCATGCTCCTCCTTAGACAACAACAAAAACACCTCATCTTCCTTCTCTAAGGTCTTTTCGAATTCTTTGAAAGAAAGTAACAAGATTTCCTTTCTTTTGGGCTCTTTTTGTGGTGTTTGCGGTGGTGGGAATTGTGTTTGGGGAATCTTTTTTTGTGGTGGTAAGGGATGCAACACTTTCTTGCTGCCTTGGTGGGTGATAGTATAGGTATTAGTTAGACCATCATGGATTGATTTTCTATCACTTTGCCATGGTCTTCCTAATAAAACGTGACATGCATCCATTGGAATGACATCACACAAAATCTCATCAACATAAGAACCAATCTGAAATTTTACTAAGCATTGTCTCCTAACTCCCGTACTCTTACTCTTATCAAGACAACTCAATTTGTAAGGGTAGGTGTCTAGTGGTTTTCAAATCAAGTTTTTTCACAAGACACTTGATACAACATTCGCTTCACTACCACTATCAACAATTAAGTCACAAACATCTCCATTAACCTTGCATTTGGTTAAAAAGACATTCTCTCTTTGCAAAAGGGTTTCTTTCAACTCAACTTGCATTTGTAAAGCTCTCCTCAAGACTAGCTGTTTTTTTTTTCGGGGAAACAATCATCACCTTTTCCTCCTCTTCATTAGAATCATAAGATTCCAAAGGGTCATTTTCAACACCATTTTCATCCTCTAACTCCTCATCTAGGCTAAAAGGTTGAGCCATCATATTTTTTAGCTCTCTCATGGTTAAAGCTCTAGTATTAGGACAATCCCTCTTATAGTGTCCTCTTCCATGACACTTAAAACACACTATGTCACTCAAGTCCCCGGTTTTGGCAACAGCTTTGCCTTTTTCTTTTGGGTCAAAGGAACTTGGGTTTTTTTTTGGTGGAATTTGGGAAAGAAGAGTTTTCTTTTGGTGGATTGAATGGACGTTTGAATTTTGGGTCAAAAGAGTTCGAAGGTTTTCTTCTTCCTTTGATTATCAAATTTCACCGAAAGCTTACAAGCTTCATCAAAGGTCAGATTGGGTTGCACCTCTACTTTCTCATAAATGTCCTTATCCAAACCAGCCATAAACCTCCCTAATTTGAGTTCTTCATTTTCCACTATTTCGCACACAATGGAAAGTTTCTCAAATTCTTTTATGTACTCCTCCACACTACTACTACCTTGTTGCAAGGTACTCCATTTAACATACATGGATTGTTTGTAATTAGAAGGCACAAAACGTCCCCTAAGTTTCTTCCTAAGCTTGGTCCATGTAGAAATACGAGTTTTCCCATTGCTTTCTCGTTTTCTTTGGACTCCTTTCAACCAAGTTTCAGCATACTTGGCTATCTTCACCTTAGCAATCTTGTACTTTTGTTCATCTTCCTCAACGTCTTTGAACTCAAAGTACCTCTCAAGTGATGCTCCCACTCCAAGTACTTCTCAGGGTCAAGAGTACCATCAAAAAGGTCTACATCCACCTTTAGACTCTTGTCATCATATCTAGGAGGGTTTTGACGCCCATCCCTTTGTTCTTGTGTCAACAAACGAGCCATTAGAGCCATTATATTACCGTGTAATTGCTCATTGGTTTCTAATAGCCTTTGTTGGTTTTCCTCCATCATTCTAATTCTCCTTTGATCAGGGTTTCATTTGGGTTTGCTTGATCCATTTGGACAGAAAATTCCCCCTACCTGACGCGCCAAATGATGTAAAAACTAATAGATGAAATTAGTTTAAACAAGTTAATGAATCAAGCTTAAGCAAAGGATTGAGAGAAGTTGGTGTTTAGGTACGTTTTTGTAGGATTTTAGGTGGGTTTTGGGGTTGGAAAATGTAGGTTTGTAAGGATTACTCACTTAACAAACAAGGATATGAAGGCAAGGATTTCTCACTCAACCTACTAAGTTCAAATTGTATGGAAGGATTACTCACTTGACCACTCAATCTCTTCAAGTCTAACTTGGTACAAAAACCGGTTATTTCACAAACAAATAATCAGTTTTTAAGTTCAAGCAAAAGCTCTTTTTCATTGATCAAAATCTGCTTACAAACTATAATTACATGCCTTTTATAAGCAACTAAAAGAACTAACAATCATTGCTTAACTTAAAGAAGCAAACTGATTTATTAAAGCTTTAAACAACGAAAATGAAACTAAGCCTAAGATTACGTCTAAGTGCAGCAGCCTCTTGGTCTTCATATGCCCCTTAACTTCCTTATTAAACGCATGTAAATGAGCTAAGCAAACAGCCACAAATTCAGCAAGAAAACCGTTGGAGGTGCATTTGTAACCCCCCTTGATTCACGCCTCCTTCATTATTCATGCATTGAAGTTTCTCCTTGAGTTCCTCTCCATTCCCACGGCTCTCCAACTGAAATGGCTGTTCAAAATGCTTCAATTAACGTGCTTAATGAGCAATTAAGCAAGTAAATCCATGATTAAAACCAAACGGACCATGGGCAGCAAAAGAATCCAAGGTTTGGTCTTCAAATGATTTCGCAAGTATTACTTCTTTGGGCGAACCGTAACTTGGACTTGTGCTTGGACTTGGATGAAATTTGTGACTAGGACTAATAGGACTTTCGTGATTTGCATCAGAATGTGTTTGAATTTCATTTTCAATTAGCTTTGATGCATTTGACTTTCATTTTCAAAAAGCTTTGTTTTGAATGTGTTTGACTTTCATTTGATTCAATTAGCTTTGAAAAATGCATTTTTTCAATTGATTCAAAAAGCTTTGTTTGAATGTGTTTGACTTTCATTTTCAATTTCATTTCATTTGATTTTGTTTGAATGTGTTTGACTTTCATTTGAATTTTTCATTGACTTTTTGATTCAAAAGCTTTGTTTGAATGTGTTTGACTTTCATTTGATCAATTAGCTTTGCATTTGACTTTCATTTGATTCAAAAAGCTTTGTTTGAATGTGTTTGACTTTCATTTCATTAGCTTTTTTGACTTTATTTGATGCTTTGTTTGAATGTGTTTGACTTTCATTAATTAGCTTTGAATGTATTTGACTTTCATTTGATTCAAAAGGTTTGTTTGAATGTGTTTGACTTTCATTTGATTCAATTAGCTTTGAAAATGCATTTAAATTTCATTTGATTCAAAAGCTTTGTTTGAATGTGTTTGACTTTCATTTGATTCAATTAGCTTTGAATGCATTTGACTTTCATTTGATTCAAAAGTTTGTTTGAATGTGTTTGACTTTCATTTGATTCAATTTTTGAAGAATGCATTTTGACTTTCATTTGATTCAAAAAGTTTTGTTTGAATGTGTTTGACTTTCATTTGATCAATTAGCTTTGAAGAATGCATTTGACTTTTATTTGATTCATTAAGCTTTGTTTGAATGTGTTTGACTTTCATTTGATTTAATTAGCTTTGAATGCATTTGACTTTCATTTGATTCAATTTGTTTGAATGTGTTTGACTTCATTATTTTCAATTAGCTTTGAAGAATGCATTTGACTTTCATTTTTCAAAAAACTTTGTTTGAATTTGTTGACTTTCATTTTATTCAATTAGCTTTGAATGCATTTCATTTGATTCAAAAAGCTTTGTTTGAATGTGTTTGACGCTTTCATTTGATTTCATTTGATTCTTTTTGAATGTATTTGACTTTCATTTGATCATTTGAAGAATGCATTTGACTTTCATTTGATTCAAAAAGCTTTGTTTGAATGTGTTTAACTTTCATTTGTTCAATTAGCTTTCAATTTTGACTTTCATTTGATTTTTGTTTGAATGTGATTGACTTTCATTTGATTTCATTTTTTCATTTGGAATGTGTTTGAGAAATTAGCTTTGCATTTGACTTTCATTTATTTCATTTGTTGAATGTGTTTGACTTTCATTTTTTCAATTAGCTTTGAAGAATGCATTTGACTTTCATTTGATTCAGCTTTGTTTGAATGTGTTGACTTTCATTTGATTCAATTAGCTTTGCATTTGACTTTCATTTGATTCACTTTCATTTTCAATTAGCTTTGAAGAATGCATTTGACTTTCATTTGTTCAAAAAGCTTTGTTGAATGTGTTTGACTTTCATTTGATTCAATTAGCTTTCATTTAAATTTCAATTGATTCAAAAAGCTTTGTTTGAATGTGTTTGACTTTCATTTGATTCAATTAGCTTTGAATGCAATTGACTTTCAATTGATTCATTAAGCTTTGTTTGAATGTGTTTGACTTTCATTCGATTCAATTAGCTTTCTGCATTTGATTTGATTTTTGTTGAATGTATTTGACTTTCATTATTCAATTAGCTTTGAAGAATGCATTTGACTTTCATTTGGTTCAATTTGTTTGAATTTCTTTCATTTTATTCAATTAACTTTAAAGAATGCATTTTAATTTCATTTGATTCAAAAAGCTTTGTTTGAATGTGTTTGACTTTCATTTATTCAATTAGCTTTGAATAATGCATTTGACTTTCATTTGATTTAAAAAGCTTGTTTGAATGTATTTGACTTTCATTTGATTCAATTAGCATTTGACTTTCATTTATTTCAAAAAGGTTTTTTGAATGTGTTTGACTTTCATTTCAATTAGCTTTGAAGAATGCATTTGACTTTCATTTGGTTCAAAAAAGCTTCTTTCATTTTATTCAATTATCTTTGAAGAATGCATTTGAATTTCATTTTATTCAAAAGCTTTGTATGAATGCGTTTGACTTTCATTAGTTTCAATTAGCTTTGAAGAATGCATTTACTTTCATTTGATTCATTAAGCTTTGTTTGAATGTGTTTGACTTTCATTCGATTCAATTAGCTTTTAAATTTTGACTTTCATTTGATTCAAAAAGGTTTGTATGAATGTATTTGACTTTCATTTTTCAATTAGCTTTGAATGCATTTGACTTTCATTTGGTTCAAAAAGCTTTGTGAATGTGTTTGACTTTCATTTGATTCAATTAGCTTTGAAAAATGCATTTAAATTTCAATTGATTCAAAAAGCTTTGTTTGAATGTGTTTGACTTTCATTGATTCAATTAGCTTTTGAATGCATTTGACTTTCATTCGATTCAATTAGCTTTTAAGACTGCATTTGACTTTCATTTGATTCAAAAAGGTTTGTTGAATGTATTTGACTTTCATTATTTTCAATTAGCTTTGAAGAATGCATTTGACTTTCATTTGAACTTTGTTTGAAATGACTTTCATTTTATTCAATTTGCTTTGAATTTTTAATTTCATTTGATTCAATTTGTTTGAATGTGTTTGACTTTCATTTATTCAATTAGCTTTGAATTGCATTTTACTTTCATTTGATTTAAAAAGCATTGTTTGAATGTGTTTGACTTTCATTTTATTCAATTAGCTTTGACATTTCATTTGCTTTCGTTTGACTTCAATTAGCTTTGAAGAATTTGACTTTCATTTGATTCATTAAGCTTTGTTTGAATGTGTTTGACTTTCATTCGATTCAATTAGCTTTAATGCTTTTGACTTTCATTTGATTCAATTTGTTGAATGTATTTGACTTTCATTATTTTCAATTAGCTTTGAAGAATGCATTTGACTTTCATTTGGTTTCAAAAAACTTTGTTTGAATTTGCTTTCATTTTATTCAATTAGCTTTATTTTAATTTCATTTGATTCAAAAAGCTTTGTTTGAATGTGTTTGACTTTCATTATATTCAATTAGCTTTGAATAATGCATTTGACTTTCATTTGATTGCTTGTTTGAATGTATTTGACTTTCATTTGATCAATTAGCCATTTTGAATGTATTTGACTTTCATTTGATTCAAAAAGCTTTGTTTGAATGTGTTTGACTTTCATTTGTTTCAATTAGCTTTGAAGAATGCATTTGACTTTAATTTGATTAGAAAGTTTTTGTTTGAATGTGATTGACTTTCATTTGATTAAATTAGTTTTTGAAGAATGCATTTTACTTTCATTTGAAAAAAGCTTTGTTTGAATGTGTTTGATTTTCATTCAATTAATTAGCTTTTAAGAATGCATTTGACTTTCATTTATTCAATTTGTTTGAATTTGTTTGACTTTCATTAGTTCAATTAGATTTGAAGAATGCATTTGACTTTCATTTGATTCAAAAAACTTTGTTTGAATGTGTTTGACTTTCATTTGATTCAATTAGCTTTGAATGCATTTGAATTTCATTTTATTCCTTTGCGCGTTTGACTTTCATTTGTTTCAATTAGCTTTGAAGAATGCAATTGACTTTCATTTGATTCATTAAGCTTTGTTTGAATGTGTTGACTTTCATTTGATTCAATTAGCTTTGAAGAATGCATTGACTTTTCATTTGATTCAAAAAGCTTTGTTTGAATGTGTTTGACTTTGCTTTTGATTTGACTTTCATTTGATTCATTAAGCTTTGTTTGAATGTGTTTGACTTTCATTCGATTCAATTAGCTTTTAAGAATGCATTTGACTTTCATTTGATTCAAAAAGGTTTGTTTGAATGTGTTTGACTTTCATTTGATTCAATTAGCTTTGAGAATGCATTTTTTTCATTTGATTCAAAAGCTTTGTTTGAATGTGTTTGACTTTCATTCGATTCAATTAGCTTTTAAGAATGCATTTGACTTTCATTTGATTCGAAAAGTTTGTTTGAATGTGTTTGACTTTCATTTGATTCAATTACCTTTGAAATGCATTTGACTTTCATTTGATTCAAAAGTTTTGTTTGAATGTGTTTGACTTTCATTTGATTCAATTACCTTTGAATGCATTTTACTTTCATTTGATTCAATTTTGTTTGAATGTGTTTGACTTTCATTTGATCAATTAGCTTTGAAGAATGCATTTGACTTTCATTTGATTCAAAAAGCTTTGTTTGAATGTGTTTGACTTTCATTTGATCAATTAGCTTTGAAGAATGCATTTGACTTTTATTTGATTCATTAAGCTTTGTTGAATGTTTGACTTTCATTCGATGAATTTTGACTTTCATTTGATTTTTGTTTGAATGTTTTTTGACTTTCATTTTTTCAATTAGCTTTGAAGAATGCATTTAATTTCATTTGATTCAAAATCTTTGTTTGAATGTGTTTGACTTTCATTTATTCAATTAGCTTTGAAGAATGCATTTGACTTTCATTTGATTTAAAAAGCTTTGTTGAATGTATTTGACTTTCATTTGGATCAATTAGCTTTGAAGAATGCATTGACTTTCATTTGATTCAAAAAGCTTTGTTTGAATGTGTTTGACTTTGCTTTGAAGAATGATTTTGACTTTCATTTGATTCATTAAGCTTTGTTTTGAATGTGTTTGACTTTCATTCGATTCAATTAGCTTTTGAATGCATTTGACTTTCATTTGATTCAAAAGGTTTGTTTGAATGTGTTTTGACTTTCATTTGATTCAATTAGCTTTGAAGAATGCATTTTAATTTCATTTGATTCAAAAAGCTTTGTTTGAATGTGTTTGACTTTCATTCGATTCAATTAGCTTTTAAGAATGCATTGACTTTCATTTGATTCGAAATGTTTCGTTTGAATGTGTTTGACTTTCATTTGATTCAATTACCTTTGAAGAATGCATTTGACTTTCATTTGATTCAAAAAGTTTGTTTGAATGTGTTTGACTTTCATTTGATTCAATTACCTTTAAGAATGCATTTTACTTTCATTTGATTCAAAAAGTTTTGTTTGAATGCGTTTGACTTCATTTGGATCAATTAGCTTTGAAGAATGCATTTGACATTCATTTGATTCAAAAAGCTTTTTTTGAATGTGTTTGACTTTCATTCGATTTAATTAGCTTTTAAGAATGCATTTGACTTTCATTTGATTTTGTTTGACTTTCATTATTTTCAATTAGCTTTGAAGAATGCATTTGACTTTCATTTGGTTCAAGTTTGAATTCTTTCATTTATTCAATTAGCTTTAAAGAATGCATTTTAATTTCATTTGATTCAAAAAGCTTTGTTTGAATGTGTTTGACTTTCATTATATTCAATTAGCTTTGTAATGCATTTGACTTTCATTTGATTTAAAAGCATTGTTTGAATGTATTTGATTTTCATTTGATCAATTGCATTTGACTTTCATTATTTCAAAAAGTTTGTTTGAATGTGTTTGACTTTCATTAGTTTCAATTAGCTTTGAAGAATGCATTTGACTTTCATTTGGTTCAAAAACTTTGTTTGAATGTGTTTGACTTTCATTTTATTCAATTAGCTTTAAGAATGCATTTGAATTTCATTTTATTCAAAAAGCTTTGTATGAATGCGTTTGACTTTCATTAGTTTCAATTAGCTTTGAAGAATGCAATTGACTTTCATTTGATTCATTAAGCTTTGTTTGAATGTGTTTGACTTTCATTCGATTCAATTAGCTTTTAAGACTACATTTGACTTTCATTTGATTCAAAAAGGTTTGTATGAATGTATTTGACTTTCATTAGTTTCAATTAGCTTTGAAGAATGCATTTGACTTTCATTTGGTTCAAAAGCTTTGTGTGAATGTGTTTGACTTTCATTTGATTCATTAGCTTTGATGCATTTAAATTTCATTGATTCAAAAAGCTTTGTTTGAATGTGTTTGACTTTCATTCGATTCAATAAGCTTTTAAGAATGCATTTGACTTTCATTGATTCAATTAGCTTTTAAGACTGCTTTTGACTTTCATTTGATTCAATTTGTATGAATGTATTTGACTTTCATTATTTTTTAGCTTTGAAGAATGCTTTGACTTTCATTTGAAAAAACTTTGTTTTAATTCTTTCATTTTATTCAATTAGCTTTAAAGAATGCATTTCATTTGATTCAAAAGATTTGTTTGAATGTGTTTGACTTTCATTATATTCAATTAGCTTTGAATAATGCATTTGACTTTCATTTGATTTAAAAAGCATTGTTTGAATGTGTTTGACTTTCATTTTATTCAATTAGCTTTGAAGAATGCATTTGAGTTTCATTTTTCAAAAGCTTTGTATGAATGCGTTTCACTTTCATTAGTTTCAATTAGCTTTGAAGAATGCAATTGACTTTCATTTGATTCATTAAGCTTTGTTTGAATGTGTTTGACTTTCATTCGATTCAATTAGCTTTTAAGACTGCATTTGACTTTCATTTGATTCAAAAAGGTTTTGTATGAATGTATTTGACTTTCATTAGTTTCAATTAGCTTTGAATGCATTTGACTTTCATTTGATTGGTTTGTTTGAATGTGTTTGACTTTCATTTGATTCAATTAGCTTTGAAGAATGCATTTGAATTTCATTTATTCAAAGCTTTGTATGAATGCGTTTGATTTTCATTAGTTTCAATTAGCTTTGAAGAATGCAATTGAATTTTCATTTGATTTTTGTTTGAATGTTTGACTTTCATTTGATTCAATTACCTTTGAAGTAAGCATTTGACTTTCATTTGATTCAAAAAGCTTTGTTTGAATGTGTTTGACTTTCATTAGTTTCAATTAGCTTTGAAGAATGCAATTCACTTTCATTTCATTTATTAAGCTTTGTTTGAATGTGTTTGACTTTCATTCGATTCAATTAGCTTTTAAGACTGCATTTGACTTTCATTTGATTCAAAAAGGTTTGTATGAATGTATTTGACTTTCATTAGTTTCAATTAGCTTTGAAGAATGCATTTGACTTTCATTTGACAAAGCTTTGTTGAATATGTTTGACTTTCATTTGATTCAATTAGCTTTGAAAAATGCATTTAAATTTCAATTGATTCGAAAAGCTTTGTTTGAATGTGTTTGACTTTCATTCGATTCAATTAGCTTTAAGAATGCAATTGACTTTCATTTGATTCGAAAAATTTGTTTGAACGTGTTTGACTTTCATTTGATTCAATTTTTGAAGTAAGCATTTGACTTTCATTTGATTCAAAAGCTTTGTTTGAATGTGTTTGACTTTTTGATCAATTAGCTTGAAGAATTCATTTGAATTTCATTTGATTCAAAAAGCTTTGTTTGAAGTGTTTGACTTTCATTCTATTCAATTAGCTTTGAAGAATGCATTTGACTTTCATTTGATTAAAAACCTTTGTTGAATTGTTTGACTTTCATTCGGATCAATTAGCTTTGAAGAATGCATTTGACTTTTATTTGATTCATTAAGCTTTGTTTGAATGTGTTTGACTTTCATTCGATTTATTAGCTTTTAAGAATGCATTTGACTTTCATTTGATTCAAGAATGTTTGTTTGAATGTGTTTGACTTTCATTTGATTCTATTAGCTTTGAAAATGCATTTTAATTTCATTTGATTCAAAAAGCTTTGTTTGAATGTGTTTGACTTTCATTCGATTCAATTAGCTTTTAAGAATGCATTTGACTTTCATTTGATTCGAAAAGTTTCGTTTGAATGTGTTTGACTTTCATTTGATTCAATTACCTTTGAAGAATGCATTTGACTTTCATTTATTCAAAAAGTTTTGTTTGAATGTGTTTGACATTCATTATCAATTAGCTTTGAAGAATGCATTTGACTTTCATTTGATTCAAAAAGCTTTGTTTGAATGTGTTTGACTTTCATTTGATTCAATTAGCTTTGAAAAATGCATTTGACTTTTATTTGATTCATTAAGCTTTGTGTGAATGTGTTTGACTTTCATTTGATTTAATTAGCTTTTAAGAATGCATTTGACTTTCATTTATTTCAAAAAGGTTTTTTGAATGTGTTTGACTTTCATTAGTTTTAATTAGCAATGAAGAATGCATTTGACTTTCATTTGGTTCAAAAACTTTGTTTAAATGTGTTGACTTTCATTTTATTCAATAAGCATTAAAGAATGCATTTTAATTTCTTTTGATTCAGAAATCTTTGTTTGAATGTGTTTGACTTTCATTATTTCAATTAGCTTTGAGAATGCATTTGACTTTCATTTGATTTAAAAGCATTTTTGAATGTATTTGACTTTCATTTGGATCAATTAGCTTTGAAGATGCATTGACTTTCATTTGATTCAAAAAGCTTTGTTTGAATGTGTTTGACTTTATTCTATCATATAGCTTTGAAGAATGATTTTGACTTTCATTTGATTCATTAAGCTTTGTTTTGAATGTGTTTGACTTTCATTCGATTCAATTAGCTTTAAGAATGCATTTGACTTTCATTTGATTCAAAAGGTTTGTTTGAATGTGTTTGACTTTCATTTGATTCAATTAGCTTTGAAGAATGCATTGGAATTTCATTTTATTCAAAAAGCTTTGTATGAATGCGTTTGACTTTCATTATTTCAATTAGCTTTGAAGAATGCAATTAACTTTTATTTGATTCAATTAAGCTTTGTTTGAATGTGTTTGACTTTCATTCGATTCAATTAGCTTTTAAGACTGCATTTTGACTTTCATTTGATTCAAAAAGGTTTGTATGAATGTATTTGACTTTCATTAGTTTCAATTAGCTTTGAAGAATGCATTTGACTTTCATTTGGTTCTAAAAGCTTTGTGTGAATGTGTTTGACTTTCATTTGATTCAATTAGCTTTGAAAAATGCATTTAAATTTAATTGATTCAAAAAGCTTTGTTTGAATGTGTTTGACTTTCATTCGATTCAATTAGCTTTTAAGAATGCATTGACTTTCATTTAATTCGAAAAGTTTCGTTTGAATGTGTTTTGACTTTCATTTGATTCAATTACCTTTGAATTATGCATTTGACTTTCATTTGATTCAAAAAGCTTTGTTTGAATGTGTTTGACTTTCATTTGATCAATTAGCTTTGAAGAATTCATTTGAATTTCATTTGATTCAAAGCTTTGTTTGAATGTGTTTGACTTTCATTCTATTCAATTAGCTTTGAAGAATGCATTTGACTTTCATTTGATTCCAAAAGCTTTCTTTGAATTTGTTTTGACTTTCATTTGGATCAATTAGCTTTGAAGAATGCATTTGACTTTTATTTGATTCATTAAGCTTTGTTTGAATGTGTTTGACTTTCATTCGATTTAATTAGCTTTTAAGAATGCATTTGACTTTCATTTGATTCAAGAAGGTTTGTTTGAATGTGTTTGACTTTCATTTGATTCAATTAGCTTGAAAAATGCATTTAAATTTCATTTGATTCAAAAAGCTTTGTTTGAATGTGTTTGACTTTCATTCGATTCAATTAGCTTT